>NC_133742.1:1348520-1471111 GCF_048934315.1 Petromyzon marinus | reverse complement strand
TGTACCTACCTGTACGACACCGAGAGGGGTGAGTGAGTGTCTACGTACCTGTACCTACCTGTATGGCACTTCGCCTGGGACAAGTTCACCTACCTGTACGACACAGAGAGGGGTGAGTGAGTGTCTACGTACCTTTGCCTACCTGTATGGCACTTCGCCTGGGACAAGTTCACCTACCTGTACGACACAGAGAGGGGTGAGTGAGTGTCTACGTACCTTTACCTACCTGTATGGCACTTCGCCTGGGACAAGTTCACCTACCTGTACAACACCGAGAGGGGTGAGTGAGTGTCTACGTACCTGTACCTACCTGTACGACACTTCGCCTGGGACAAGTTCACCTACCTGTACGACACAGAGAGGGGGTGAGTGAGTGTCTACGTACCTTTACCTACCTGTACGACACTTCGCCTGGGACAAGTTCACCTACCTGTACGACACCGAGAGGAGTGAGTGAGTGTCTACGTACCTGTACATACCTGTACGACACCGAGAGGGGTGAGTGAGTGTCTACGTACCTGTACCTACCTGTACGACACCGAGAGGGGTGAGTGAGTGTCTACGTACCTGTACATACCTGTACGACACCGAGAGGGGTGAGTGAGTGTCTACGTACCTGTACCTACCTGTACGACACCGAGAGGGGTGAGTGAGTGTCTACATACCTGTACCTACCTGTATGACACCGAGAGGGGTGAGTGAGTGTCTACGTACCTGTACCTACCTGTACGACACCGAGAGGGGTGAGTGAGTGTCTACGTACTTATACCTACCTGTACGACACCGAGAGGGGTGAGTGAGTGTCTACGTACCTATACCTACCTGTACGGCACTTCACCTGGGACAAGTTCACCTCCCTGTACGACACCGAGAGGGGTGAGTGAGTGTCTACGTACCTTTACCTACCTGTGCGACACTTCGCCTGGGACAAGTTCGCCTACCTGTACGACACCGAGAGGGGTGAGTGGGTGTCTACGTACCTGTACCTACTTGTACGACACCGAGAGGGGTGAGTGAGTGTCTACGTACATTTGCCTACCTGTACGACGCTTCGCCTGGGACAAGTTCACCTACCTGTACGACACCGAGAGGGGTGAGTGAGTGTCTACGTACCTGTACCTACCTGTACGACACCGAGAGGGGTGAGTGAGTGTCTACGTACCTGTACCTACCTGTACGACACCGAGAGGGGTGAGTGAGTGTCTGCGTACCTGTACCTACCTGTACGACACAGAGAGGGGTGAGTGAGTGTCTACGTACCTTTACCTACCTGTACGACACTTCGCCTGGGACAAGTTCACCTACCTGTACGACACCGAGAGGGGTGAGTGAGTGTCTATGTACCTGTACCTACCTGTACGACACTTCGCCTGGGACAAGTTCACCTACCTGTACGACACAGAGAGGGGTGAGTGAGTGTCTACGTACCTGTACCTACCTGTACGACACCGAGAGGGGTGAGTGAGTGTCTACGTACCTGTACCTACCTGTACGACACAGAGAGGGGTGAGTGAGTGTCTACATACCTTTACCTACCTGTACGACACTTCGCCTGGGACAAGTTCACCTACCTGTACGACACCGAGAGGGGTGAGTGAGTGTCTATGTACCTTTACCTACCTGTACGACACTTCGCCTGGGACAAGTTCACCTACCTGTACGACACCGAGAGGGGTGAGTGAGTGTCTACGTACCTGTACCTACCTGTACGACACAGAGAGGGGTGAGTGAGTGTCTATGTACCTGTACCTACCTGTACGACACCGAGAGGGGTGAGTGAGTGTCTACGTACCTGTACCTACCTGTACGACACAGAGAGGGGGTGAGTGAGTGTCTACGTACCTGTACCTACCTGTACGACACCGAGAGGGGTGAGTGAGTGTCTACGTACCTTTACCTACCTGTACGACACTTCGCCTGGGACAAGTTCACCTACCTGTACGACACCGAGAGGGGTGAGTGAGTGTCTACGTACCTTTGCCTACCTGTACGACACTGAGAGGGGTGAGTGAGTGTCTACGTACCTGTACCTACCTGTACGACACCGAGAGGGGTGAGTGAGTGTCTACGTACCTTTACCTACCTGTACGACACTTTGCCTGGGACAAGTTCACCTACCTGTACGACATCGAGAGAGGTGAGTGAGTGTCTACGTACCTTTACCTACCTGTACGACACTTCGCCTGGGACAAGTTCACCTACCTATACGACACCGAGAGGGGTGAGTGAGTGTCTATGTACCTTTACCTACCTGTACGACACTTCGCCTGGGACAAGTTCACCTACCTGTACGACACCAAGAGGAGTGAGTGGCTACGTACCTTTAACTACCTGTACGACACAGAGAGGGGTAAGTGAGTGTCTACGTACCTATACCTACCTGTACGACACTTCGCCTGGGACAAGTTCACCTACCTGTACGACACCGAGAGGAGTGAGTGAGTGTCTACGTACCTATACTTACCTGTACGACACTTCGCTTGGGCCAAGTTCACCTACCTGTACGACACAGAGAGGGGTGACTTGCTACATCTACCTGTACCTACAAGTTCACCTACCTGTACGACACCAAGCGAGGTGAGTGAATGTCTACGTACCTATACCTACCTGTACGACACTTCGCATGGGACAAGTTCACCTACCTGTACGACACCGAGAGTGGTGAGTGGCTACATCTACCTGTACCTACAAGTTCACCTACCTGTACGACACCGAGAGTGGTGAGTGGCTACATCTACCTGTACCTACAAGTTCACCTACCTGTATGACACTGACAGTGGTGAGTGGCTACATCTACCTGTACCTACAAGTTCACCTACCTGTACGACACCGAGAGTGGTGAGTGGCTACATCTACCTGTACCTACAAGTTCACCTACCTGTATGACACTGACAGTGGTGAGTGGCTACATCTACCTGTACCTACAAGTTCACCTACCTGTATGACACCGAGAGTGATGAGTGGCTACATCTACCTGTACCTACAAGTTCACCTACCTGTACGGCACTGAGAGTGGTGCGTGGTGGGGTGGAATGGTGGTGGTGGAATGGTGGTGGTGGAATGGTGGTGGTGGAATGGTGGTGGTGTTGGGGTGGTTTTGGTGGTGGTGGGGTGGTGGTGGCAGAATGGTGGTGGTGGTGGAATGGTGGTGGTGGGGTGGTGGTGGGGTGGTGGTGGCAGAATGGTGGTGGTGGTGGTTATGGTGGTGGAATGGTGGTGGTGGTGGTGGTGGCAGAATGGTGGTGGTGCTGGTGGTGGTGCTGGTGGTGGTGGTGGGGTGGTGCTGGCAGAATGGTGGTGGTGGCAGAATGGTTTTGGTGCTGGTGGTGGTGGCAGAATGGTGGTGGTGGTGGGGTGGTGGTGGCAGAATGGTGGTGCTGGTGGTGGTGGTGTTCGTCGTTTCGCAAGCGTAGAGAAGGGCAGGGCATTGACCGTGGCCCGCGACGACCCGGACGCTCTCCTGTTGGAGCGACGGGCCAGGTAGCTTCCAACACAGAAAGCTTTACTCGGCTGAAACAACAAAAAAACCTGCTGGAGACAAAGGCGGCCGGGCGGGCGTGGTGGTGCTGGTGGCCATCCACCGAGTGGTCTGATATCATCATCACCGTCATCACCACCACCATCATCACCATCAGCATCATCACCATCGTCGTAGTCGTCGTGGGGACATTTATAGCAGTGGCCAAATCGCTCTCTAAACGCGCGGCAACGTCGATTCTAAAATCGCACGGGGAAACAGCGGAGGAGCCGGAGACAAATCCACGCAGTGACCACGGGGGAGAGAGAGAGAGGAGAGAGATGCAGACTCCAAATATACAGCAGCAGCAGGCGTCGTCAGGGTACGGGATCGAACCCACGACCTCCTGCACACCAGGCGAGGTAGTTGACATCTCATAGCCACCGTGATGATGATGATGAGAGAGAGAGACGCAGACTCCAAATATACAGCAGCAGCAGGCGTCATCAGGGTCGGGATTGAACCCACGACCTCCTGTGCACCAGGCGAGGTAGTCAACATCTCATAGCCACCGTGGTGGTGATGATGTTGAGAGAGGAGAGAGACGCAGACTCCAAATATACAGCAGCAGCAGGCATCGTCAGGGTCTGGATCGAACCCACGACCTCCTGCGTACCAGGCGAGGTAGTTAACTTCTCCTAGCCACTGTGATGATGATGAGAGAGAGAGACGCAGACTCCAAATATACAGCAGCAGGCATCGTCAGGGTCTGGATTGAGTCCACGACCTCCTGTATACCAGGCGAGGTAGTTAACATCTCATAGCCGCCGTGGTGATGATGAGAGAGAGAGACGCAGACTCCAAATATACAGCAGCAGGCATCGTCAGGGTCGGGATTGAACCCACGACCTCCTGTGTACCAGGCGAGGTAGCTAACATCTCCCAGCCACCGTGATGATGATGATGAGAGAGAGAGACACGCAGACTCCAAATATACAGCAGCAGGAGGCATCGTCAGGGTCGGGATTGAACCCACGACCTCCTGTGTACCAGGCGAGGTAGTTGACATTCCCTGGCAACCCACGGTGGCCAGATCTGTCCGGTCTCAGGCTCGGGATCGCTCCGTGCAGCAGTCCCTCAAACAAAGTGGCACCCTCGACCAGGATACGTTCTCCGATATTTGAGGCCCTCCGCTATATCATCTCTGGGGTGGGGGTGGGGGGGGGGAGTGGGTGCATTACACAGCTGCGTGAGCACCAATCAGGATGAGGAGGAGGTGGTGGAGAGGAGGTGGAGTCAGTGGCAGACCCCCAAATAACAAATAACAAAACAACAGCAAAAAACACTTAAATATTAAAACACACCCATTTTTTTTATATATATATACTTGCGTTGTTAAGTATATTTTTTTTAATGTACATATTTTTTTTTTTTACGACGAATCGCCAACCTTAAACACCCGGTCTTTCGCAAGAGTTGAAGGGCGGCAGAGCGCTGCAGTAATCGAGCAAGTGTCAGGATCACCCAACCGGAGTTGAGAGCTCGAAAGCGTTTGTAGCTACTTTGGCTACGAGGATAATGAGGCACTGGGTGAAGCAGGTGGAGGAGGGGTGGGATGCATGGAGGGGGTGGGATGGGGGTTCCGATGCCGGCCCCAGCTGCGACCGGCGATGACATCGTCTCCGCTCGTGTCCCAGTTTTCGTCTTTATAACCCTTCAGCGGCGAAGCGAAGGCGAGATCGGGGGCTAGGCTCGCGTGGGGTTCAGTTGTGGTGGTGGGGGGGGAGGTAGTGGGGGGGTGGTAGTGGGGGGGGGAGATTGTGGGGGGGGGGTGGTAGTGGTGGGGGGGGGTGCGGTTAGTGGACACCCGTTGATGTGGAGGAAATAGCAGGCGTACAGCGTTAAGACGCAACACACACACATACACACACATCCACACATACACACACACACACACCTACACACACATACACACACACATACACACACACAGATACACACACACACACATACACACACATACACACATCCACACATCCACACATACACACATCCACACATCCACATACACACATCCACATACACACACACACATAGCACACATACACACAACAACAACCGCCATTCGCCACTAAGTGGCGGTGACGTCACCACGACGCTTGTGCCAGGCTATGTGCACCCTGAGGCCACGTGAAGTGTCGAACGCCCGCTGGCAGGAGGTCACGGGGCAGACCCAGGTGCCACGGGTCGACTGACTGAGATGACTGGCTGATGCACCACCTGTGCCCCCTACTGTGCCAACCTGCTGTGCTTTAGACACCCGGCGCTCCGCTCGTTGTTGTGAGCGTCGCTCCTCCGCCCTCCGTTGTTGTTGGAGGGCGACTACCTCCAACTGCCCAGTAGCATCCTTCACGAGCCTCCTCCACAGAGGCCGATCTTAACACCGCTGGTACCAGTCATCGGCAAGTCCACTTAGCTCCACGTCCTCCTGTACCACATCACTCCATCTCTTCTCTAGCCCGTGCCGCGCCCGCTTAGCCCCCTCGATCTGGCCGAACAAAAGCTGTTTCGGCATGCGGTGGCTGGGCATGCGGGCTACATGACCCAGCCATCGCAGCCTTGCCCGCCGGAGGAGCTCACCGTTGGGACCTTGCCCAGATCTTTCAAGGATTTGTGAGCTCCTCACACAGTCCAATCTGGTTAAACCCAGGATGAATCGTAGGCAGGGCAGCCTAAATGTTTCTAACCGGCGAAGATGTTCCATTAGGGGGGTCCACGTTTCGCAAGCGTAGAGAAGGGAGGGAATGACCGTGGCCGAGAAGACCTGAAGCTTAGTGCGGAGCGACAGACCAGGTAGCTTCCACACAGCGTTACGTAACCGATGAAAAGATATTGCCGCTTAACTGATTCGGAGTGAGACCTCTGCTGTTAAACTGGAGCCGGTCATAAGCACACTTCCCAAGTATGGGAAACTCTCCACTCTCTCCACAACTGCCCCATCACCGATTGGGAGTTGTGGGGGTGGAGTGTCCGATGGTACAAAATACCCAGGCAGGTGCTTAGTTTTGGTGGGGCTGATGGTAAGGCCCCATCTCTTAGTGGCACGCTCCAGTCTCAGCAGCAGCGTCTCCAACTCCTCCTCTGAATGAGCAGCTATTACCAAATCATCAGCATACATAACGTGGTTGAGCAATAGGGAGCCATCCCTTGACCGCACCCATGCATCGATCAGCCTCCCATTATATCTGTACCATATGGAGATTCCCCCGGTACAGCTATTGAAGGCTTCACGAACTACGTGGTCAAAATAGATGTTAAATAATGTGGGAGCCAGAGGACATCCCTGTCGCACCCCAAGGTGTACAGGGAATGGCTCTGACTCCCGGCCACGTAGTTTTACTCGGGCCCGCTCACCATCATGACGGTCCTTAGTGATCGTGAGCAGAGGGTCAGGTACTCCAAAAGCACGAAGAACGACCCAGAGCCCAGGCCTACTGATGGTATCATAGGCCTTGACCAGGTCAATAAAGCAGAGATGTAGGTCTTGTTGGAATTCCCTAAACCTCTGCTGTAGCAGACAGACAAAAAATATGGCATCTGTGCAGGACCACCCTTTCCTGAAACCACATTGGGGCTCCGCAAGCCTCTCCTCAGCGTGCCTGGCAAGGCGATGTTGAATAATCCTTGCCAGGACCTTTCCCAGCACACTGAGGAGTGAGATGCCCCTGTAGTTGTAACAGTCTGTGCGGTCCCCCTTCTTAAAGAGGGGGACCACCAGGGCATCCTTCCAATCCTGCCGAACCCGTCCAGTGGTCCAGACTGTTGTTATGATGTCATATAGGGCAGTCTGTGCACAATCTCCACCCTCCCTCAGCATTTCGCTTGGGAGATCATCTCTGCCCACTGCCTTTCCTGGTCTCAGACTCCGGATCGCACTCAGTACTTCCTCAACAGATGGCACTTCAGCCAGCCATTCACAGGGGGGTGACTTCTTCTAATATTTGAGGCACCGCAGCCTCAGCAGGGTCATCCTCACTTTGTGCCACGATGTTTTCGTGGCTGAGGGATTTTCCCTCCCCCAAGACCTCACATAAATGCTCAGCAAATCTGCAAACCTGTCCTGGGGGTCGGAGATTGGATCACCGTTTTTCCCCTAATGATGGTAATAGGTGTGGCGCTGCAGGTTACTTTTTTGATGGAGTTAAATAGAGATTTGTGATCGCGGGCCACTGAGGCAGACTCCATCTCCTCAGCAACCCGCGACCACCACCCATCCTTGCAGCGCCTCACGGCTCTCCGAACCTCCGAGCGAAGGCTGCAGTAAGCCTCCTCTTGCAGCGCCTCACGGCTCTCCGAACCTCCGAGCGAAGGCTGCGGTAAGCCTCCTCATTCTCTGACGTGGGATTCTGTAGCCGATGACAGTGGGCCTGTCGCTTTTTCTCAACCATCCTGAACACCTCTGTCAGCTAGGGTCTCTGGGGAGGTCTGGACCGCGTACCCAAAGCAGACATTGCAGCCGCATGAGTCACAGTTCTAAACCTCGCCCATTACCCTCGACATCAGGAGGAGTGGGGGACGATGCTAACCCCAGCCGCAGGCGATGATGAAATTCTCGCTTGCAACTTTCATCAGATAACCGAGACCAGGCCACTTTTGGTTGGAATGGGGTCCTGGGTGTACACCCACCACCGGAGCGGAAGAATGGGCGGCGCATCTTACAGATGACAAGTCGATGGTCAGAGGTGAGATCAGCTCCATGGTAGGTCCTGGTGTCAAGGACATGGGCTCGCATCCACTGGTCCATCACTATGTAGTCCAGCAGATGTTCTTGCTTGGACCCGGCATGCATCCATGATGTTGTGTGGATGCACCGATGCCGGAACAGCATGTTGGTAATTACAAGTCCATGGGCTGCACAAAAATCTAGCAGCCTCCTTCCGTTGTTATTGAGCTGATCCGGCCCATGCCCTCCAATCACTCCAGGCCAGGTGCCAGCATCATGACCAACTCGGGCATTGAAGTCACCCAACAAGATGACTCTATCCCGAGGGGCCACTTTAGCCAGCACCTGTGACAGGAGGTCATAGAAGGCATCTGACTCATCGGCTTTGCCTGCATCCCTCCACGGATGTTCGTCTTCCGTGGGGGCATAAGTAACCATGACCACCAATTCTCGCCTCCGATTGATGGGAAGGCGAGCCCAAAGTAG
The DNA here is from genome assembly GCF_048934315.1 of Petromyzon marinus. NCBI lineage: Eukaryota > Metazoa > Chordata > Hyperoartia > Petromyzontiformes > Petromyzontidae > Petromyzon > Petromyzon marinus. The sequence continues at coordinate 1,462,445 of NC_133742.1, read as the reverse complement.
CCTGGGGCTTACAGCTTCCCACACCTCACCGCCACGCTCCCACGCCCCCTTCATTCTTTTGTTCAAAAGAAGAGCCACACCCTGTTGTTTGACAGTCTCCTGCCCCGAGTAGAGGACTGTCCACCCCTCATAGTGGCAGGAGCCAGAACCGGTCCACCGGACCTCCTGAATGCCACAGAGATCCAGGCGGTACTGGTCCAGCTCCCGACAGAGGAGTGGCAGCCTTTCCTCCGCAGTGAGCGTTCGAACATTCCACGTGGCCAAACGAAGTGGCTTTTCGTTGTTTCTGGAGGAGCCCCGAGGGTTGAGATTCAATCTCCTGGCTCCACCAATTGGGGTTTGGCCAGGAGACGTCATAGACGCTTGTCCCCCCGGGGCCTCCGTCACAAGCTTATTTGTTACATATTTAAGTTTAAGTCGTAGTTTCGTGGTAATTTTTTGAAGGTGGAGGGATTACCAGCCCCTCGCACCCATCCTGAGCCCCCGTTTAGCCGCTGTGGTGGTCACAGACGCCATGCGGGGAGGAACCAATCGGAATTGGACGTCCCCCCACAGCAGTGTCCACGACAGAGTTGCCCGTCCGGCACCGCGACAACAACAACAACCGCCATTCGCCACTAAGTGGCGGTGACGTCACCACGACGCTTGTGCCAGGCTAGGTGCACTTTGAGGCCACGTGAAGTGTTGAACGCCCTCCGGCAGAAGGTCACGGGGCAGACCCAGCAGGTGCCACGGGTCGACTGACCGAGATGACTGAGATGACTGAAATGACTGAGATGACACATCCACACACACACCCACAAAGCTCCCCCATATAGCCTTAGCAGACTGTAGGGGCAAGTGCTGTTAGCGAGCACCTATGAAGGCCGGAACGGCACACGAGGGGGTGGGTGGCCAGCACCACGCCCGACCGCCTTTGTCTCCCTAGTGGCAATGTTTACACACCGCATCAGATACTCATTTGAGCCTGAGTCGACCTAGGGGAGGCCCAGGACCGGTTCAGATAATCGCCACCGGTGTTGGCCGTGAGTGGGAATCGAACCCGGGTCGCCGGGTTCATAGCGCAGCGTAGCGCTAACCGCTACACTACCGCTCCCCCACACACACCCACACACACCTACACACCAACACACACACCCACACACACACCAACACACACACACCTACACACACACATCCACACGCACCCACACACCCACCGAACCACACACCCACACACACCCACACACACCCACAAAGACAAAGATTCCCCCTATAGCCTGAAACAGACTGTAGGGGCAAGTGCTGTTAGCGAGCACCTATGAGCGCTATCGGCACTGTAGCACACGATGGGGTGGGTGGCCAGCACCACGCCCGACCACCTTTGTCTCCCCCATGCCCCCATGCCCCCCCTCCCGTGTCCACACCCCCATGTCCCCGTGTCTCCACGAGTCACCATTGGCATGATGATCGCGTGTGCGTCAGGCGCTACGGCTGTCAAATTCTCTCTCGATCTCTCCCTATAAATATTTATAAAACTCTCTCTCTCTATAACTATATATCTCTCTTTATAACCCTCTCTATTTATAACTCTAACTCTCTCTCGGCCGTGTGGCTCAGCCGAATCTCGCCGGTGGCGGGTAACAGACTTGGTGCAATTCTAGATTTGAAGCTTTCGTGACTGCAAGGAATCCATCACACTCTTTGGTTCTATTCGGTAAAGTCACGTAGTAGGTAAAAAAATAAAACGACAAAAACCACCAGGACGTTTCGGCCACAACACAAGCGGCCTTCATCAGGTGAAGGGACCAGGCTGTCTGGAGGACAGCGCTGGAGTGAAACACAGCCACGCTCAGACCGCGGAACCTTTAAAGCTGTGTGCGAGGAAACAAGGTTGCCTTGACAAAGGAATTAGCATACAAAAAATTAGCATAGACTTGGTGCATTTCCTGCGGTGCCAGGGAGGATCTGCCCCGCCGGTACTTACGCTACCAGCGGCTCAAACTCAACGTTCCGCCTTTTTGGGGGGACATCTTCGGGAAACTGGGGGGTGCCCTTCTACAACAACAGCGGCGGCTTCGTACATGGTGGTGGTGGTGGTGGTGCCTTGACCTGGCTAACAAACGCCGTGACCTGGCCAACTTCGCCTGCGCTTGGGCGAAGTTGGCGGTGGTACAGAACGGGGAAGGAGGAGACGCTGCAAGGCGACACTGACGGCTGTTCTGTGCTGCTTGTGGTGTTGGAGCACGCCACGTGACACGCACACACGTGCCGGTGACGTGCAGCGCGTCTTGTTCGAACGCTGGGAGGGGGCCCGGACAAGCCCCCCCTCTCTGTAGCAGCAGTGGACGGCACCACCCTCGTGTTCACGTTCTGAAGCGCTAGCTCGTCAACGTGGCGTGCTGCGATGATCAACACCACCACCATCAACACCACTACCATCACCACCATCATCACCATCACCACCACCAACACCACCACCATCATCACCACCATCACCATCACCAACACCACCACTACCATCACCACCATCACCACCATCACTATCAACACCACTACCATCACCACCACCATCACCACCACCATCACCACCATCACCATCAACACCACTACCATCACCAACACCACCACTACCATCACCACCATCACCACCATCACTATCAACACCACTACCATCACCACCACCATCACCACCACCACCATCACCACCACCATCACCATCACCACCACCATCACCACCACCATCACCACCATCACCATCAACACCACCATCAACACTACCATCACCATCACTACCATCACCACCATCATCACCAACACCACCACCACCATCAACACCATCACCACCATCACCACCACCATCATCACCAACACCACCACCATCACCACCACCACCATCACCAACACCACCATCATCAACACCATCACCATCATCACCATCACCACCATCACTATCACCACCACCATCATCACCAACACCACCATCAACACCACTACCATCACCACCATCATCACCACCATCACCATCACCACCACCACCATCACCACCACCACCATCACCACCATCACCACCATCATCACCACCATCACCACCACCATCACCACCAACACCACTACCATCACCAAAACCACCACCATCATCACCACCACCACCATCAACACCACTACCATCACCACCACCATCATCATCACCAACACCACCACCATCATCACCACCATCACCACCACCAACACCATCACCACCATCACTATCACCACCACCATCACCACCATCACCATCACCACCATCACCATCATCACCACCATCATCACCATCATCACCACCATCACCAACACCACCATCACCACCACCAACACCACCACCACCACCAACACCACCACCACCATCACCACCACCATCACCACCACCATCATCACCACCATCATCACCATCATCACCACCATCACCACCACCATCACCACCACCATCACCATCACCACCATCACCACCATCACCACCACCACCATCACCACCACCATCATCACCACCACCACCATCATCACCACCACCACCATCACCACCACCACCACCATCACCGCCACCATCACCACCACCACCATCACCAACACAAACGTGGCTTTTATTTCGTGTTGTGCGCGTTGCATTTAGCGGCACAGCGCGTGGATGTGCAGCGTTTGTTGTTATTTGTGTTGCTGGTGACTTTGTGTGATGTTTGTGTTGCTGGCGACTTTGTGTGTTGTTTGTGTTGCTGGCGACTTTGTGTGTTGCTGTTTGTGTTGCTGGCGACTTTGTGTGTTGCTGTTTGTGTTGCTGGCGACTTTGCGTGTTGTTGTTTGTGTTGCTGGCGACTTTGTGCGTTCCGCATCGGAATCGCCACCATTGCTGCTGCTGCTGCTGTCGGCAATGAAAGTTGTTTAAAAGTAAAGAAACAAGTCTATCTCGCTCTAACTCTCTCTCTCTCTATCTCTCCATATCTCTCTCTATCTCTCCATATCTATCTATCTCTCTCTATCTCTCTCTATCTCTCTCTCTCTATCTCTCCATATCTCTCTCTATCTCTCTCTATCTCTCTCTCTCCATCTCTCTCTATCTCTCTCTCTCTATCTCTCTCTATCTCTCTCTCTATCTCTCTATCTCCTACTCCCACACCCCCCTCAAGGCATCGGCATGCTGCAGGCGCTGACAGAGGCGGCTTCGCGCCACAACTGGCAGCTGACGGCGCTGAGCGTGGAGGGCCTCTCGGATGAGGGCATGCGCTCACTCTTCGACGAGCTCAGCCGCAAGCAGGAGCGGAGACTCGTGCTCGACACGGAGCCCGACAAGCTGGCATACGTCCTGGACATGGTGCGGGGCGGGGTGGTGGTGGGGTGGTGGTAGGGTGGTGGTGGTGTGGTGGTAGGGTGGTGGTAGGGTGGTGGTGGGGTGGTGGTAGGGTGGTGGTAGGGTGGTGGTAGGGTGGTGGTAGGGTGGTGGTGGGGTGGTGGTAGGGTGGTGGTGGGGTGGTGGTGGGGTGGTGGTAGGGTAGTGGTAGGGTGGTGGTGGGGTGGTGGTGGGGTGGTGGTAGGGTAGTGGTAGGGTGGTAGGGTGATACGGTTGTCTTAGGGTGGTAGTGGTAGGGTGGTAGGGTGGTGGTAGGGTGGTAGTGGTAGGGTGGTAGGGTGGCGTTATCATCGTCAGTAGCATCACCACATATACAATGTGGGATTCCCAACACACATTCACCCACACACTCAACTACACACTCACCCACCCACACACTCACCCACACACTCAACTACACACTCACCCACCCACACACTCACCCACACACTCAACTACACACTCACCCACCCACACACTCACCCACACACTCAACTACACACTCACCCACCCACACACTCAACTACACACTCAACTACACACTCACACACACACTCAACTACACACTCACCCACCCACACACTCACCCACACACTCAACTACACACTCACCCACCCACACACTCACCCACACACTCAACTACACACTCACCCACCCACACACTCACCCACACACTCAACTACACACTCACCCACCCACACACTCACCCATACACTCAACTTCACACTGACCTACACGCTAACACAAAAAGATCCCCCATTTAGCCTTAACAGACTGTAGGGCCAAGTGCTGTTAGCGAGCACCTATGAAGGCCGTAACGGCACACGAGGGGGTGGGTGGCCAGCACCATGCCCGACCGCCTTTGTCTTCCTAGTGGCGATGTTTACACACCGCACCAGGTACTCATTTGAGGCTGAGTCGACCCAGGGGAGGCCCGGGACCGGTTCAGATAATCGTCACTGGTGTTGGCTGTGAGCGGGAATCGAACCTGGGTCGCTAGGTTCATAGCGCAGCGTAGCGCTAACCGCTACACTACCGCTCCCCATACACTAACATACATTCACCCACCCACTATCTCACCAACTCACACACTCACCCACCCACTATCTCACCCACCCACTATCTCACCCCCCCCCCCACTATCTCACCCACCCAAACACTCACCCACACACTCACCCACCCACTATCTCACCCACCCACTATCTCAGCCACCCACACATTCACCCACCCACTATCCAACCCACCCACACACTCACCCACCCACACACTCACCCACCCACTATCTCACCCACCTACTAGCTCAGCCACCCATACATTCACCCACCCACTATCTCACCAACTAACACACTCACCCACCCACTATCTCACCCACCCACTATCTCACCCACCCACACACTCACCCACCCACACACTCACCCACCCACTATCTCACCCACCCACTATCTCACCCACCCACTATCTCACCCCCCCCACTATCTCACCCACACACTCACCCACCCACACACTCACCCACCCACACACTCACCCACCCACTATCTCACCCACCCACTATCTCAGCCACCCACACACTCACCCACCCACACACTCACCCACCCACCAATCCTGCTAGAGGCTACACGGGGAACCTTTGTCTCTGTCTGCCTTCATAGACGCTGCTGCTACCTGCTACTACCAACAGAACTTGCCCCTACAGCCTGCTAGAGGCTACACGGGGGACCTTTGTCTGTGTCTACCTTCATAGACACTGCTGCTGCTACTCGCTACTAACAGCACTTGCCCCTACAGCCTGCTAGAGGCTACACGGGGGACCTTTGTCTGTGTCTACCTTCATAGACGCTGCTGCTGCTACTCGCTACTAACAGCACTTGCCCCTACAGCCTGCTAGAGGCTACACGGGGGACCTTTGTCTGTGTCTACCTTCATAGACGCTGCTGCTGCTACTCGCTACTAACAGCACTTGCCCCTACAGCCTGCTAGAGGCTACACGGGGGACCTTTGTCTGTGTCTACCTTCATAGACGCTGCTGCTGCTACTCGCTACTAACAGCACTTGGCCCTACAGCCTGCTAGAGGCTACACGGGGGACCTTTGTCTGTGTCTACCTTCATAGACGCTGCTGCTGCTACTCGCTACTGACAGCACTTGCCCCTACAGCCCTGTCAGAGGCTACACGGGGGACCTTTGTCTGTGTCTACCTTCATAGACGCTGCTGCTGCTACTCGCTACTGACAGCACTTGCCCCTACAGCCCTGTCAGAGGCTACACGGGGGACCTTTGTCTGTGTCTACCTTCATAGACGCTGCTGCTACTAACAGCACTTGCCCCTACAGCCCTGCCAGAGGCTACACGGGGGACCTTTATCCTTGTGTGTGTGTGTGTACACGCATCCTATTAATGTAGCTGCGTGTTCCTATAATTGACCTCTCATTAAGCGCTAATTGCGCGTCCTTCCAGGAGCTGTCTGCGCTCAGATTATTCTGCACGCCCGTGCCCTTGCAGGGCGCTTCTGGCTGAGCGGACCTAGACGTGGGCCGTGACGCTGGGGGATGGTGGGGGTGGGGGCGTCAGGTCAATGGCAGGGGACAGATAGGCTCCACTCACCCGCTCACCCGCTCACCCGCTCACCAATTTATCCGCTCACCAATTCTAATTCGCCCACTCACTAATTCACCAATTCACCCACTCACTAATTCACCCACTCACCCACTCACGCATTCACTAATTCACCCACTCACCCACTCACTAATTCGCCCACTCACTAATTCACCCACCCACTCACTAATTCACCCACTCACCAATTCACCCACTCACCCACTCACTAATTAACCCACTCACTAATTAACCCACTCACTTATTCACCCATTTACTAATTCACCCACTCATCCACTCACTAATTCGCCCGCTCACTAATTCACCCACCCATTAATTCACCCACCCACTCACTAATTCACCCACTTACTAATTCACCCACTCACTAATTCACCCACTCACTAATTCACCCACTCACTAATTCGCCCACTCACTAATTCACCCACCCACTCACTAATTCACCCACCCACTAATTCACTCACTAATTCACCCACTCACTAATTCACCCACTCACTAATTCGCCCACTTACTCACTAAATCACCCACTCACTAATTCGCCCTCTCACTAATTCACCCACCCACTCACTAATTCACCCACTCACCAATTCCCCCACTCACCCACTCACTAATTCACCCACTCACTAATTCTCCCACTCACTAACTCACCCACTCACCAATTCACCCACTCACTAATTCGCCCACTCACTAATTCGCCCACTCATTAATTCACCCACTCACCAATTCACCCACTCACCAATTCACCCACTCACCCACTCACTAATTCGCCCACTCACTAATTCACCCACTCACTAATTCGCCCACTCACTAATTCACCCACTCATTAATTCACCCACTCACCAATTCACCCACTCACCCACTCACTAATTCGCCCACTCACTAATTCACCCACTCACTAATTCACCCACTCACTAATTCACCCACTCACCAATTCACCCACTCACCAATTCACCCACTCACCCACTCACTTATTCACCCACTCACCCAGTCGCACCGGGACAGCTGCCACTGGGGGTGCCCCGAGGCTATAGGGGTTAGCGCTACGCCTCGCTACGAAACTAGCGACCCGGGTTCGATTCCCGCTCACGGTCTGGGCCTCCCCTAGATCGACTCAGCCTCAAACGAGTAGCTGGTGTAGCGGTGTAGTAGTGAACATCGCCACTGAGGGAGAGACAAAGGCGGCCGGGCGTGGTGCTGGCCACCCACCCCCTCTGTGTGTGCCACAGTGCCAGTAACCTTCATAGACGCTGCTGCTGCTGCTACTCGCTACTAACAGCACTTGCCCCTACAGCCTGCTAGAGGCTACACGGGGGACCTTTGTCTGTCTACCTTCATAGGCGCTGCTGCTAGTCGCTACTGACAGCACTTGCCCCTACAGTCTGGTGAAGGCTACCTGGGGGGGGCTTTGTCTGTGTGGTCTGCAGGTGATGCGAGTCGGCAAGCACGTGAAGGGATATCACTACATCCTGGCCAACCTGGTGAGTCGCAAGCAGCAGCAGCAGCAGCATCAGCAGCAGCAGCATCATCAGAAGCATCATCAGCAGCATCAGCAGCAGCATCAGCAGCAGCAGCAGCATCATCAGCAGCAGCGTCAGCAGCATCATCAGCATCAGCAGCATCATCAGAAGCATCATCAGCAGCATCAGCAGCAGCATCAGCAGCAGCATCATCAGAAGCATCATCAGCAGCATCAGCATCAGCAGCAGCATAATCAGAAGCATCATCAGCAGCATCAGCAGCAGCATCATCAGAAGCATCAGCAGCAGCAGCATCAGCATTGTCAGCAACAGCAGCAGAACCTCAACCATTACCACCACCACCATCACCACAATTACCACCACCATTACCACCATCACCACAATTACCACCACCACCATTACCACCACCACCACTACAATTACCACCACCACCACTACAATTACCACCACTACAATTACCACCACCACCACTACAATTACCACCACCATCACCACAATTACCACCACCATTACCACCATCACCACAATTACCACCACTACAATTACCACCACCACCACTACAATTACCACCACCATCACCACAGTTACCACCACCACAATTACCACCACTACAATTACCACCACTACAATTACCACCACCATCACCACAGTTACCACCACCACAATTACCACCACTACAATTACCACCACCACCACTACAATTACCACCACCATCACCACAGTTACCACCACCACAATTACCACCACTACAATTACCACCACCACCACTACAATTACCACCACCATCACCACAGTTACCACCACCACAATTACCACCACTACAATTACCACCACCACCACTACAATTACCACCACCACCACCCCCCCCCCCCCCCCGTGATGTCTGTCTCCCCCCTTGTCCACCCCCCCCCCCCATTGCCCACACCCTGCTCCCTATGCCCCTCCCCCATGCCCCCCCGTGCCCCCCCGTGCCCCCCAGGGCTTCAGGGACGTGCCTCTGGAGCGTTTTGCCCACGGCGGCGCCAACTTCTCGGGCTTCCAGACGCTGGACGAGGAGGGGGCAGTGGGCAGCGCGTTCCTGGAGCGCTGGGGCAAGCTGGACCCTCGGGAGTACCCCGGGGCTGACGGGCCTTCATTGAAGGTGAGTCACAACCACTACAACTACTACAACTATAACTACTACAACTACAACAACAACCACCACCAGGGCAAGCTGGACCCTCGCGAGTACCCCGGGGCTGACGGGCCTTCACTCAAGGTGGGTCACAACAACTACAACAACAACTACAACAACTACAACCACTACCACCACCACCAGGGCAAGCTGGACCCTCGCGAGTACCCCGGGGCTGACGGGCCTTCACTCAAGGTGAGTCACAACCACTACAACTACTACAACTATAACTACTACTACAACTACAACAACCACCACCAGGGCAAGCTGGACCCTCGCGAGTACCCCGGGGCTGACGGGCCTTCACTCAAGGTGGGTCACAACAACTACAACAACAACTACAACAACTACAACAACAACTACAACCACTACCACCACCACCAGGGCAAGCTGGACCCTCGCGAGTACCCCGGGGCTGACGGGCCTTCACTCAAGGTGAGTCACAACCACTACAACTACTACAACTATAACTACTACAACTACAACTACAACCACTACCACCACCAGGGCAAGCTGGACCCTCGCGAGTACCCTGGGGCTGACGGGCCTTCACTCAAGGTGAGTCACAACCACTACAACTACTACAACTATAACTACTACAACTACAACTACAACCACTACCACCACCAGGGCAAGCTGGACCCTCGCGAGTACCCTGGGGCTGACGGGCCTTCACTCAAGGTGGGTCACAACAACAACAACAACTACAACAACCACTACAACAACAACTACAACAACTACTACCACCACCACCAGGGCAAGCTGGACCCTCGGGAGTACCCCGGGGCTGACGGGCCTTCACTCAAGGTGGGTCACAACAACTACAACAACAACTACAACAACTACAACAACTACAACAACAACTACAACCACTACCACCACCACCAGGGCAAGCTGGACCCTCACGAGTACCCCGGGGCTGACGGGCCTTCACTCAAGGTGGGTCACAACAACTACAACAACTACAACTACTACAACAAACACAACAACAACTACAACAACCACCACCAGGGCAAGCTGGACCCTCGCGAGTACCCCGGGGCTGACGGTCCATCATTGAAGGTGGGTCACAACTACTACAACAACAACAACCACTACCACCACCACCACAACAACTACTACAACAACAACTACCAGGGCAAGCTGGACCCTCGCGAGTACCCCGGGGCTGACGGGCCTTCACTCAAGGTGAGTCACAACCACCACAACAACAACAATTACAACAACAACAACCACTACCACCACCACCAGGGCAAGCTGGACCCTCGCGAGTACCCCGGGGCTGACGGGCCTTCACTCAAGGTGAGTCACAACCACCACAACAACAACAATTACAACAACAACAACCACTACCACCACCACCAGGGCAAGCTGGACCCTCGCGAGTACCCCGAGGCTGACGGTCCATCATTAAAGGTAGGTCACAACAACTACAACCACTACAACAACTACCACCACCAGGGCAAGCTGGACCCTCGCGAGTACCCCGGGGCTGACGGTCCATCATTAAAGGTAGGTCACAACAACTACAACCACTACAACAACTACAACAACCACTACCACCACCACCAGGGCAAGCTGGACCCTCGCGAGTACCCTGGGGCTGACGGTCCATCACTCAAGGTGAGTCACAACAACTACAACCACTACAACAACCACTACCACCACCAGGGCAAGCTGGACCCTCGCGAGTACCCTGGGGCTGACGGGCCTTCACTCAAGGTGAGTCACAACAACAACTACAACTACTACTACAACTACAACAACCACCACCAGGGCAAGCTGGACCCTCGCGAGTACCCCGGGGCTGACGGTCCATCACTCAAGGTGAGTCACAACAACTACAACCACTACAACAACCACTACCACCACCAGGGCAAGCTGGACCCTCGCGAGTACCCTGGGGCTGACGGGCCTTCACTCAAGGTGAGTCACAACAACAACTACAGCTACTACTACAACTACAACAACCACCATCAGGGCAAGCTGGACCCTCGCGAGTACCCTGGGGCTGACGGTCCATCACTCAAGGTGAGTCACAACAACTACAACCACTACAACAACCACTACCACCACCAGGGCAAGCTGGACCCTCGCGAGTACCCTGGGGCTGACGGGCCTTCACTCAAGGTGAGTCACAACAACAACTACAACAACTACAACTACAACAACAACTACTACAACAACAACCACTACAACCACTACTACCACCAGGGCAAGCTGGACCCTCGCGAGTACCCTGGGGCTGACGGGCCTTCACTCAAGGTGGGTCACAACAACCACAACAACAACAACAACTACAACAACCACCACCAGGGCAAGCTGGACCCTCGCGAGTACCCTGGGGCTGACGGGCCTTCACTCAAGGTGAGTCACAACAACAACTACAACTACTACTACAACTACAACAACCACCACCAGGGCAAGCTGGACCCTCGCGAGTACCCTGGGGCTGACGGTCCATCACTCAAGGTGAGTCACAACAACTACAACCACTACAACAACCACTACCACCACCAGGGCAAGCTGGACCCTCGCGAGTACCCTGGGGCTGACGGGCCTTCACTCAAGGTGAGTCACAACAACAACTACAACAACTACAACTACAACAACAACTACTACAACAACAACCACTACAACCACTACTACCACCAGGGCAAGCTGGACCCTCGCGAGTACCCTGGGGCTGACGGGCCTTCACTCAAGGTGAGTCACAACAACAACTACAACAACTACAACTACAACAACAACTACTACAACAACAACCACTACAACCACTACTACCACCAGGGCAAGCTGGACCCTCGCGAGTACCCCGGGGCTGACAGGCCTTCACTCAAGGTGGGTCACAACAACCACAACAACAACTACAACTACCACCACTACCAGGGCAAGCTGGACCCTCGGGAGTACCCCGGGGCTGACGGGCCTTCACTCAAGGTGGGTCACAACAACCACAACAACAACTACAACTACCACCACTACCAGGGCAAGCTGGACCCTCGGGAGTACCCCGGGGCTGACGGGCCTTCACTCAAGGTGGGTCACAACAACCACAACAACAACTACAACAACTACAACTACTACAACAACCACCACCAGGGCAAGCTGGACCCTCGCGAGTACCCCGGGGCTGACGGGCCTTCATTAAAGGTGAGTCACAACCACCACAACTACTACCACCACCACCAGGGCAAGCTGGACCCTCGCGAGTACCCCGGGGCTGACGGGCCTTCACTCAAGGTGGGTCACAACAACTACAACAACAATTACAACAACAACTACAACAACCACTACCACCACCACCAGGGCAAGCTGGACCCTCGCGAGTACCCCGGGGCTGACGGGCCTTCACTCAAGGTGGGTCACAACAACTACAACAACAATTACAACAACAACTACAACAACCACTACCACCACCAGGGCAAGCTGGACCCTCGCGAGTACCCCGGGGCTGACGGGCCTTCACTCAAGGTGGGTCACAACAACTACAACAACAACTACAACAACCACCACCAGGGCAAGCTGGACCCTCGCGAGTACCCCGGGGCTGACGGGCCTTCACTCAAGGTGGGTCACAACAACCACAACAACAACAATTACAACAACTACAACAACAACTACAACAACCACCACCAAGGCAAGCTGGACCCTCGCGAGTACCCCGGGGCTGACGGGCCTTCACTCAAGGTGGGTCACAACAACAACAACAACTACTACAACCACTACCACCACCACCAGGGCAAGCTGGACCCTCGCGAGTACCCCGGGGCTGACGGGCCTTCACTCAAGGTGGGTCACAACAACAACAACAACTACAACCACTACCACCACCACCAGGGCAAGCTGGACCCTCGCGAGTACCCCGGGGCTGACGGGCCTTCACTCAAGGTGAGTCACAACCACCACAACAACAACTACAACAACCACCACAAGGGCAAGCTGGACCCTCGCGAGTACCCCGGGGCTGACGGGCCTTCACTCAAGGTGAGTCACAACAACCACAACAACCACTACTACAACAACTAGAACAACTACAACTACAACCACCACCAGGGCAAGCTGGACCCTCGCGAGTACCCCGGGGCTGGCGGCCCTTCACTCAAGGTGAGTCATAACAACAACAACTACAACTACAACAACTACAACAACAACTACAACAACTACAACAACAACTACCACCACTACCACCACCAGGGCAAGCTGGACCCTCGCGAGTACCCCGGGGCTGACGGTCCATCATTGAAGGTGGGTCACAACAACAACAACAACCACAACAATTACAACAACAACCACAACAACAACTACAACAACTACAACAACAACTACAACAACCACCACCAGGGCAAGCTGGACCCTCGCGAGTACCCCGGAGCTGACGGGCCTTCACTCAAGGTGGGTCACAACAACCACAACAACAACAACTACAACAACAACAACTACAACTACAACCACCACCAGGGCAAGCTGGACCCTCGCGAGTACCCCGGGGCTGACGGGCCTTCACTCAAGGTGGGTCACAACAACAACAACTACAACCACCACTACCACCACCAGAGCAAGCTGGACCCTCGCGAGTACCCCGGGGCTGACGGGCCTTCATTGAAGGTGGGTCACAACGACTACTACAACAACTACAACAACAACAACTACAACAACTACCACCACTACCACCACCAGGGCAAGCTGGACCCTCGCGAGTACCCTGGGGCTGACGGGCCTTCACTCAAGGTGAGTCACAACAACCACAACAACCACTACTACAACTACAACAACCACTACCACCACCACCAGGGCAAGCTGGACCCTCGCGAGTACCCCGGGGCTGACGGGCCTTCATTGAAGGTGGGTCACAACAACAACTACAACCACAACAACAACTAGAACAACAACAATTACAACAACAACTACAACAACAACTACAACCACTACCACCACTACCAGGGCAAGCTGGACCCTCGCGAGTACTCCGGGGCTGACGGGCCTTCACTCAAGGTGGGTCACAACAACAACAACAACAACTACAACAACCACCACCAGGGCAAGCTGGACCCTCGGGAGTACCCTGGGGCTGACGGGCCTTCACTCAAGGTGGGTCACAACAACCACAACAACCACTACTACAACTACAACAACCACTACCACCACCAGGGCAAGCTGGACCCTCGCGAGTACCCCGGGGCTGACGGGCCTTCACTCAAGGTGGGTCACAACAACAACAACAACAACAACTACAACAACTACTATAACCATCACAACAACTACAACTACCACCACCAGGGCAAGCTGGACCCTCGCGAGTACCCCGGGGCTGACGGGCCTTCACTCAAGGTGGGTCACAACAACTACAACCACTACAACAACTACTATAACCATCACAACAACAACAACTACAACTACCACCACCAGGGCAAGCTGGACCCTCGCGAGTACCCCGGGGCTGACGGGCCTTCACTCAAGGTGGGTCACAACAACTACAACAACTACTACAACTATAACTACAACAACAACTACAACAACAACAACCACTACCACCACTACCACCACCAGGGCAAGCTGGACCCTCGCGAGTACCCCGGGGCTGACGGGCCATCATTGAAGGTGGGTCACAACAACTACAACCACTACTACAACAACTACAACAACCATCACAACAACAACCACTACCACCACTACCACCACCACCAGGGCAAGCTGGACCCTCGCGAGTACCCCGGGGCTGACGGGCCTTCACTCAAGGTGGGTCACAACAACTACAACAACTACTACAACTATAACTACAACAACAACTACAGCAACAACAACCACTACCACCACTACCACCACCAGGGCAAGCTGGACCCTCGCGAGTACCCCGGGGCTGACGGGCCTTCACTCAAGGTGGGTCACAACAACAACAACAACCACAACTACAACAACTACAACAACAACTACAACAACAACTACAACAACAACAAACACAACAACAACTACAACCACTACCACCACCACCAGGGCAAGCTGGACCCTCGCGAGTACCCCGGGGCTGACGGCCCTTCACTCAAGGTGAGTCACAACAACCACAACAACAACAATAACAATTACAACAACAACTACAACAACTACAACAACAACTACAACCACTACCACCACCACCAGGGCAAGCTGGACCCTCGCGAGTACCCCGGGTCAGACGGCCCTTCACTCAAGGTGGGTCACAACAACAACCACAACTACAACAACCACCACCAGGGCAAGCTGGACCCTCGCGAGTACCCCGGGGCTGACGGGCCTTCACTCAAGGTGAGTCACAACAACAACAACAATTACAACAACAACTACAACAACTACAACAACAACAACAACCACCACCAGGGCAAGCTGGACCCTCGCGAGTACCCCGGGGCTGACGGGCCTTCACTCAAGGTGGGTCACAACAACTACAACCACTACAACAACTACAACAACCATCACAACAACTAGAACAACAATTACAACAACAACTACAACTACAACAACCACTACCACCACCACCAGGGCAAGCTGGACCCTCGCGAGTACCCCGGGGCTGATGGGCCTTCACTCAAGGTGGGTCACAACAACTACAACAACAACTACAACAACTACAACAACCACCACAACAACTAGAACAACAACAACTACAACCACTTCCACTACCACCAGGGCAAGCTGGACCCTCGCGAGTACCCCGGGGCTGACGGCCCTTCACTCAAGGTGAGTCACAACAACCACAACAACAACTACAACAACCACCACCAGAGCAAGCTGGACCCTCGCGAGTACCCCGGGGCTGACGGGCCTTCATTGAAGGTGGGTCACAACAACTACAACAACAACTACAACAACAATTACAACAACAACAACCACTACCACCACCAGGGCAAGCTGGACCCTCGCGAGTACCCCGGGGCTGATGGGCCTTCATTAAAGGTGAGTCACAACAACAACAACAACTACAACAACAATTACAACAACAACAACTACAACAACAACTACCACCACTACTACCACCAGGGCAAGCTGGACCCTCGCGAGTACCCCGGGGCTGACGGGCCTTCACTCAAGGTGGGTCACAACAACCACAACAACAATAACAATTACAACAACAACTACAACTACAACAACCACTACCACCACCAGGGCAAGCTGGACCCTCGCGAGTACCCCGGGGCTGACGCGCCTTCACTCAAGGTGGGTCACAACAACTACAACAACAACAACAACTACTACAACAAGAACCACTACAACCACTACCACCACCAGGGCAAGCTGGACCCTCGTGAGTACCCCGGGGCTGACGGGCCTTCATTAAAGGTGGGTCACAACAACAACAACAACTACAACAACTATAACTACAACAACAACTACAACAACAACTACAACCACTACCACCACCACCAGGGCAAGCTGGACCCTCGCGAATACCCCGGGGCTGACGGGCCTTCACTCAAGGTGGGTCACAACAACCACAACAACAACAACAACTACAACAACTATAACTACTACAACAACAACAACTACAACAACAACTACAACAACCACTACTACCACCAGGGCAAGCTGGACCCTCGCGAGTACCCCGGGGCTGACGGGCCTTCATTGAAGGTGAGTCACAACAACTACAACAACTACAACAACTATAACTACTACAACAACAACAACTACAACAACAACTACCACCACTACCACCACCAGGGCAAGCTGGACCCTCGCGAATACCCCGGGGCTGACGGGCCTTCATTGAAGGTGAGTCACAACAACAACAACAACCACAACAACTAGAACAACAACAACAACTACAACAACTACTACAACTATAACCACAACCACAACAATTACAACAACAACTACAACAACAACCACCACTACCACCACCAGGGCAAGCTGGACCCTCGCGAGTACCCCGGGGCTGACGGGCCTTCACTCAAGGTGAGTCACAACCACCACAACAACAACAATTACAACAACAACTACAACAACTACAACAACAACAACTACAACCACTACCACCACCACCAGGGCAAGCTGGACCCTCGCGAGTACCCCGGGGCTGACGGGCCTTCATTGAAGGTGGGTCACAACAACAACAACAACTATAACTACTACAACTACAACAACTACAACAACAACTACAACCACTACCAGGGCAAGATGGACCCTCGCGAGTACCCTGGGGCTGACGGGCCTTCATTGAAGGTGAGTCACAACAACAACAACAACCACAACAACTAGAACAACAACAACAATTACAACAACAACTACAACAACAACAACCACTACCACCACTACTACCACCAGGGCAAGCTGGACCCTCGCGAGTACCCCGGGGCTGACGGGCCTTCATTGAAGGTGAGTCACAACAACTACAACCACTACTACAACTACAACAACAACTACAACTACAACAACTACAACAACTACAACAACAACCACAACAACTACAACAATTACAACAACAACTACAACCACCACTACCACCACCAGAGCAAGCTGGACCCTCGCGAGTACCCCGGGGCTGACGGGCCTTCATTGAAGGTGGGTCACAACAACTACAACAACTACAACAACAACAACCACAACAACCACAACCACAACCACCACCAAAACAACCACCACAACCACCACCACAACCACCACAACTACAACAACCACCACAACAACCACAACAACCACAACAACCACAACAACCACCACAACCACCACCATCACCACAACCACCACCACAACAACCACCACCACATGTACCCCCCTCTCCCCCCCCAGTTCACGTCTGCTCTGACCTATGACGCGGTGCTGGTGATGGCAACAACCACCACAACCACCACCACAACAACCACCACCACAACCACCACAACAACCACCACAACCACCACAACCACCACCACATGTACCCCCTCTCCCCCCCAGTTCACGTCTGCCCTGACCTATGACGCGGTGCTGGTGATGGCAACAACCACCACAACCACCACAACCACCACCATCACCACAACAACCACCACAACCACCACAACAACCACCACAACCACCACCACATGTACCCCCTCTCCCCCCCAGTTCACGTCTGCCCTGACCTATGACGCGGTGCTGGTGATGGCAACAACCACCACAACCACCATCACCACAACAACCACCACAACAACCACCACAACCACCACCACATGTACCCCCTCTCTCCCCCAGTTCACGTCTGCCCTGACCTACGACGCGGTGCTGGTGATGGCTGAGGCATTTCGCCTCCTATACCGCCAGCGCATCGACCCCTCCCGCAAGGGCAGCACGGCGGAGTGCCTGGCCAACCCGGCCGTGCCCTGGTCTCAGGGCGTGGACATCAACCGGGCACTCAAGCAGGTGAGCTGGTGGTTGTGGTTGTGGTGGTGGTGGTTGTGGTGGTGGTGGTGGTGGTGGTTGTTGTGGTTGTGGTGGTGGTGAAGCACGGCGGAGTGCCTGGCCAACCCGGCCGTGCCCTGGTCTCAGGGCGTGGACATCAACCGGGCACTCAAGCAGGTGAGCTGGTGGTTGTGGTTGTGGTGGTGGTTGTTGTGGTTGTGGTGGTGGTGAAGCACGGCGGAGTGCCTGGCCAACCCGGCCGTGCCCTGGTCTCAGGGCGTGGACATCAACCGGGCACTCAAGCAGGTGAGCTGGTGGTGGTGGTGGTGGTGGTTGTGGTGGTGATGCTGGTGGTGGTGGTTGTGGTGGGTGGTGGTTGTGGTGGTGGTTGTGGTGGTGGTGAAGCACGGCGGAGTGCCTGGCCAACCCGGCCGTGCCCTGGTCTCAGGGCGTGGACATCAACCGGGCACTCAAGCAGGTGAGCTGGTGGTGGTGGTGGTGGTGGTTGTGGTGGTGATGCTGGTGGTGGTGGTTGTGGTGGGTGGTGGTTGTGGTGGTGGTTGTGGTGGTGGTGAAGCACGGCGGAGTGCCTGGCCAACCCGGCCGTGCCCTGGTCTCAGGGCGTGGACATCAACCGGGCACTCAAGCAGGTGAGCTGGTGGTGGTGGTGGTTGTGGTTGTGGTGGTGATGCTGGTGGTGGTGGTTGTGGTGGGTGGTGGTGGTTGTGGTGGTGGTTGTGGTGGTGGTGAAGCACGGCGGAGTGCCTGGCCAACCCGGCCGTGCCCTGGTCTCAGGGCGTGGACATCAACCGGGCACTCAAGCAGGTGAGCTGGTGGTTGTGGTTGTGGTGGTGGTGGTTGTGGTTGTGGTGGTGGTGAAGCACGGCGGAGTGCCTGGCCAACCCGGCCGTGCCCTGGTCTCAGGGCGTGGACATCAACCGGGCACTCAAGCAGGTGAGCTGGTGGTGGTGGTGGTTGTGGTGGTGGTTGTGGTGGTGGTGGTGGTGGTTGTTGTGGTTGTGGTGGTGGTGAAGCACGGCGGAGTGCCTGGCCAACCCGGCCGTGCCCTGGTCTCAGGGCGTGGACATCAACCGGGCACTCAAGCAGGTGAGCTGGTGGTGGTGGTGGTTGTTGTGGTTGTGGTGGTGGTGAAGCACGGCGGAGTGCCTGGCCAACCCGGCCGTGCCCTGGTCTCAGGGCGTGGACATCAACCGGGCACTCAAGCAGGTGAGCTGGTGGTTGTGGTTGTGGTGGTGGTTGTTGTGGTTGTGGTGGTGGTGAAGCACGGCGGAGTGCCTGGCCAACCCGGCCGTGCCCTGGTCTCAGGGCGTGGACATCAACCGGGCACTCAAGCAGGTGAGCTGGTGGTGGTGGTGGTGGTGGTTGTGGTGGTGATGCTGGTGGTGGTGGTTGTGGTGGGTGGTGGTTGTGGTGGTGGTTGTGGTGGTGGTGAAGCACGGCGGAGTGCCTGGCCAACCCGGCCGTGCCCTGGTCTCAGGGCGTGGACATCAACCGGGCACTCAAGCAGGTGAGCTGGTGGTGGTGGTGGTGGTGGTTGTGGTGGTGATGCTGGTGGTGGTGGTTGTGGTGGGTGGTGGTTGTGGTGGTGGTTGTGGTGGTGGTGAAGCACGGCGGAGTGCCTGGCCAACCCGGCCGTGCCCTGGTCTCAGGGCGTGGACATCAACCGGGCACTCAAGCAGGTGAGCTGGTGGTGGTGGTGGTTGTGGTTGTGGTGGTGATGCTGGTGGTGGTGGTTGTGGTGGGTGGTGGTGGTTGTGGTGGTGGTTGTGGTGGTGGTGAAGCACGGCGGAGTGCCTGGCCAACCCGGCCGTGCCCTGGTCTCAGGGCGTGGACATCAACCGGGCACTCAAGCAGGTGAGCTGGTGGTTGTGGTTGTGGTGGTGGTGGTTGTGGTTGTGGTGGTGGTGAAGCACGGCGGAGTGCCTGGCCAACCCGGCCGTGCCCTGGTCTCAGGGCGTGGACATCAACCGGGCACTCAAGCAGGTGAGCTGGTGGTGGTGGTGGTTGTGGTGGTGGTTGTGGTGGTGGTGGTGGTGGTTGTTGTGGTTGTGGTGGTGGTGAAGCACGGCGGAGTGCCTGGCCAACCCGGCCGTGCCCTGGTCTCAGGGCGTGGACATCAACCGGGCACTCAAGCAGGTGAGCTGGTGGTGGTGGTTGTGGTGGTGGTTGTGGTGGTGGTTGTTGTGGTTGTGGTGGTGGTGAAGCACGGCGGAGTGCCTGGCCAACCCGGCCGTGCCCTGGTCTCAGGGCATGGACATCAACCGGGCACTCAAGCAGGTGAGCTGGTGGTGGTGGTGGTGGTTGTGGTGGTGGTTGTGGTGGTGGTTGTTGTGGTTGTGGTGGTGGTGAAGCACGGCGGAGTGCCTGGCCAACCCGGCCGTGCCCTGGTCTCAGGGCGTGGACATCAACCGGGCACTCAAGCAGGTGAGCTGGTGGTGGTGGTCATGGTGGTGGTGGTGATGGTGGTGGTAGTGGCGGTGGTGGTGATGCTGGTGGTGGTGGTGGCGGTGGTGGTGGTGATGGTGGTGGTGGCTGTGTTCGTGGTGGTTGTTGTTGGTAGTGGTGGTTGTTGTTGTTGGTAGTGGTGGTTGTTGTTGGTAGTGGTGGTTGTTGTTGGTAGTGGTGGTTGTTGTTGGTAGTGGTGGTGGCTGTGTTAGTGGTGGTTGTTGTGGTAGTGGTCGTTGTTGTTGGTAGTGGTGGTTGTTGTTGGTAGTGGTGGTTGTTGTTGGTAGTGGTGGTTGTTGTTGGTAGTGGTGGTTGTTGTTGTTGGTAGTGGTGGTTGTTGTTGGTAGTGGTGGTGGCTGTGTTCGTGGTGGTTGTTGTTGGTGGTGGTTGTTTTTGGTAGTGGTGGTTGTTGTTGGTAGTGGTGGTTGTTGTTGGTAGTGGTGGTTGTTGTTGGTAGTGGTGGTTGATGTTGGTAGTGGTGGTTGTTTTTGGTAGTGGTGGTGGTGGCTGTGTTCGTGTTGGTTGTTGTTGGTAGTGGTGGTTGTTGTTGGTAGTGGTGGTGGCTGTGGTAGTGGTGGTTGTTGTTGGTGGTGGTTGTTTTTGGTAGTGGTGGTTGTTGTTGTTAGTGGTGGTTGTTGTTGGTAGTGGTGGTTGTTGTTGGTAGTGGTGGTTGTTATTGGTAGTGGTGGTTGTTGTTGGTAGTGGTGGTTGTTGTTGGTAGTGGTGGTTGTTGTTGGTAGTGGTGGTTGTTGTTGGAAGTGGTGGTTGTTGTTGGTAGTGGTGGCTGTGTTAGTGGTGGTTGTTGTTGGTAGTGGTGGTTGTTGTTGGTAGTGGTGGTTGTTGTTGTTGGTAGTGGTGGTTGTTGTTGGTAGTGGTGGTTGTTGTTGGTAGTGGTGGTTGTTGTTGGTAGTGGTGGTTGTTGTTGGTAGTGGTGGTGGCTGTGTTAGTGGTGGTTGTTGTTGGTAGTGGTGGTTGTTGTTGGTAGTGGTGGTTGTTGTTGGAAGTGGTGGTTGTTGTTGGTAGTGGTGGTTGTTGTTGGTAGTGGTGGTTGTTGTTGGTAGTGGTGGTTGTTGTTGGTAGTGGTGGTTGTTGTTGGTAGTGGTGGTTGTTGTTGGTAGTGGTCGTTGTTGTTGGTAGTGGTGGTGGCTGTGTTAGTGGTGGTTGTTGTTGGTAGTGGTGGTTGTTGTTGGTAGTGGTGGTTGTTGTTGGTAGTGGTAGTTGTTGTTGGAAGTGGTGGTTGTTGGTAGTGGTGGTTGTTGTTGGTAGTGGTGGTTGTTGTTGGTAGTGGTGGTTGTTGTTGGTAGTGGTGGTTGTTGTTGGTAGTGGTGGTTGTTGTTGGTAGTGGTGGTTGTTGTTGGAAGTGGTGGTTGTTGTTGGTAGTGGTGGTTGTTGTTGGTACTGGTGGTTGTTGTTGGTAGTGGTGGTTGTTGTTGGTAGTTGTGGTTGTTGTTGGTAGTGGTGGTTGTTGTTGTTGGTAGTGGTGGTTGTTGTTGGTAGTGGTGGTTGTTTTTGGTAGTGGTGGTTGTTGTTGGTAGTGGTGGTTGTTGTTGGTAGTGGTGGTTGTTGTTGTTGGTAGTGGTGGTTGTTGTTGGTAGTGGTGGTTGTTGTTGTTGGTAGTGGTGGTGGCTGTGTTAGTGGTGGTTGTTGTTGGTAGTGGTGGTTGTTGTTGGAAGTGGTGGCAGCATCTAAGAGTGCCTCGCCACATCGATGTTGTGTGCACATTGCCGGCCTTCATCGACTCTGCTGCTCCTCACAGCACTTGCCCCGATCCAGAGTTAAAGCTACACGGGGGAGCTTTGTCTTTGTGTCTATGTTGCGTGTGGGTTCAGGTTCAGATCCAGGGTCTGACTGGGAACATTCAGTTTGACGACGGAGGGAGGAGGATCAACTACTCCATCGCGCTGATGGAGCTCAGACCCATTGGCCCGAAAAAGGTGAGTGGGTGGGTGGGTGAGTTGGTGGGTTGGTGGGTGAGTGGGTGAACGGGTGGGTGGGTTGGTGGGTGGATGGGTGAGTGGGTGGGTGGGTGGGTGAGTTGGTGGGTTGGTGGGTTGGTGGGTGGATGGGTGAGTGTGTGGGTGGGTGAGTGGGTGGGTGGGTGAGGGTGTGGGTGGGTGAGTGTGGGTGAGTGTGTGGGTGGGTGTGTGGGTGGGTGGGTGGGTGAGTGGGTGAGTGGGTGGGTGGGTGAGGGTGTGGGTGGGTGAGTGTGGGTGAGTGTGTGGGTGGGTGGGTGTGTGGGTGGGTGAGTGGGTGGGTGTGTGGGTGGGTGAGTGTGTGGGTGGGTGAGTGTGTGGGTGGGTGAGTGTGTGGGTGAGTGAGTGTGTGGGTGGGTGGTTGAGTGGGTGAATGAGTGGGTGAGTGAGTGGGTGAGTGGGTGAGTGGGTGGGTGGGTGGGTGAGTGTGTGGGTGGGTGGGTGAGTGGGTGGGTGAGTGGGTGAGTGTGTGGGTGGGTGGGTGTGTGGGTGGCTGGGTGGGTGAGTGGGTGGGTGAGTGGGTGGGTGAGTGGGTGAGTGTGTGGGTGGGTGGGTGTGTGCGTGGCTGGGTGGGTGAGTGGGTGGGTGAGTGTGTGGGTAGGTTGGTGAGTGGATGGGTGAGTGGGTGGGTAAGTGTGTGGGTGAGTGTGTGGGTGAGTGTGTGGGTGGGTGGGTGTGTGGGTGGGTGGGTGGGTGAGTGGGTGGGTGAGTGTGTGGGTGGATTGATGAGTGGGTGGGTGAGTGGGTGGGTAAGTGTGTAGGTGAGTGTGTGGGTGGGTGTGTGGGTGGGTGAATGTGTGAGTGTGTGGGTGAGTGGGTGGGTGAGTGTGTGCGTGAGTGTGTGCGTGAGTGGGTGAGTGTGTGTGTGAGTGTGGGTGTGAGTGTGGGTGGGTGAGTGTGTGTGTGAGTGGGTGTGTGAGTGTGTGGGTGGGTGTGTGGGTGGGTGGGTGAGTGGGTGGGTGAGTGGGTGGGTGAGTGTGTAGCTCAGTGGGTGAGTGGTTGGGTGGGTGAGTGGGTGGGTGAGTGGGTAAGTGGGTGGGTGAGTGTGTGGGTGGGTGAGTGTGGGTGAGTGTGTGGGTGAGTGTGGGTGAGTGTGTGGGTGGGTGAGTGGGTGGGTGAGTGGGTGGGTGAGTGGGTGAGTCGGTGAGTGGGTGAGTGAGTGGGTGAGTGGGTGAGTGGGTGGGTGAGTGGGTGAGTGGATGGGTGAGTGTGTGGGTGAGTGTGTGGGTGGGTGAGTGTGGGTGAGTGTGTGGGTGAGTGTGGGTGAGTGTGTGGGTGAGTGTGGGTGAGTGTGTGGGTGGGTGAGTGAGTGGGTGAGTGGGTGGGTGAGTG
The DNA here is from genome assembly GCF_048934315.1 of Petromyzon marinus. Classification (NCBI taxonomy): domain Eukaryota; kingdom Metazoa; phylum Chordata; class Hyperoartia; order Petromyzontiformes; family Petromyzontidae; genus Petromyzon; species Petromyzon marinus. The sequence goes on along the minus strand of NC_133742.1, from coordinate 1,437,750 downwards.
GGTGGGTGAGTGGGTGAGTGGGTGGGTGAGTGTGGGTGGGTGAGTGGGTGAGTGTGTGTGAGTGTGTGGGTGAGTGGGTGGGTGGGTGGGTGAGTGGGTGGTTGAGTGGGTGGGTGGGTGAGTGTGGGTGTGAGTGCTACAGCAGAGGTGTAGGGAATTCCAACAAGACCTACATCTCGGCTTTATTGACCTGGTCAAGGCCTATGATACCATCAGTACGCCTGGGCTCTGGGTTGTTCTTCGTGCTTTTGGAGTACCTGAACCTCTGCTCACGATCATTAAGGACCTTCATGATGGTGACCGGGCCCGGGTAAAACTACGTGGCCGGGAGTCATAGCCATTCCCTGTACATCTTGGGGTGCGACAGGGATGTCCTCTGGCTCCCACATTATTTAACATCTATTTTGACCACGTAGTTTGTGAAGCCTTCAATAGCTGTACCGGGGGAATCTCCATTTGGTACAGATATAATGGGAGGCTGATCGATGCCCGGGTGCGGTCAAGGGATGGCTCCCTATTGCTCAACCATGTTATGTATGCCGATGATTTGGTAAAAGCTGCTCATTCAGAGGAGGAGTTGGAGACGCTGCTACTGAGACTGGAGCGTGCCACTAAGAGATGGGGCTTTACCATCAGCCCCACCAAAACTAAGCACCTGCATGGGTATTTTGTACCATCGGACACTCCACCCCCACAACTCCCAATCGGTGATGGGGCAGTTGTGGAGAGAGTAGAGAGTTTCCCATACCTGGGCAGTGTGCTCATGACCAGCTCCAGTTTAACAGCAGAGGTCTCACTCTGAATCAGTCGAGCGGCAATATATTTTCATCGGTTTCGTAATGCTGTGTGGAAGCTACCTGGTCTGTCGCTCCGCACTAAGCATCAGGTCTGCTCGGCCACGGTCATTCTCTCCCTTATCTACGCTTGCGAAACGTGGACGCCCCTAATGGAACATCTTCGCCGGTTAGAAACATTCAGGCTAGCCTGCCTACGATCCATCCTGGGTTTAACCAGACTGGATTGCGTGAGGAGCTCACAAATCCTTGAAAGATCTGGTGAAGGTCCCATTGGTGAGCTCCTCCGGCGGGCAAGGCTGCGATGGCTGGGTCATGTAGCCCACATGCCCAGCCACCGCATGCCGAAACAGCTTTTGTTCGGCCGGATTGAGGGGGCTAAGCGGGCGCGGCACGGGCTAGAGAAGAGACGGAGTGATGTGGTACAGGAGGACGTGGAGCTGAGTGGACTTGCCGATGACTGGTACCAGCGGCGGTGTCAAGATCGGCCTCTGTGGAGGAGGCTCGTGAAGGACGCTACTGGGCAGTTGGAGGCAGTCGCCCTCCAACAACAACGGAGGGCGGAGCAGCGACGCTCACAACAACGAGCGGAGCGCCGGGTGGCTAAAGCACAGCGGGTTGGCACAGTAGGGGGGCACAGGTGGTGCATCAGCTCAGTCATCTCAGTCAGTCGACCCGTGGCACCTGCTGGGTCTGCCCCGTGACCTCCTGCCAGCGGGCGTTCTACACTTCACGTGCCCATAGCCTGGCGCAAGCGTTGTGGTGACGTCACCGCCACTTAGTGGTGAATGGCGGTTGTTGTTGTTGTTGTGTGTATGTGTGTGTGTACGTGTGTGTGTGTAGTGCTACTCACCTGTGTGTGTGTACGTGTGTGTGTGTAGTGCTACTCACCTGTGTGTGTGTACGTGTGTGTGTGTAGTGCTACTCACCTGTGTGTGTGTACGTGTGTGTGTGTAGTGCTACTCACCTGTGTGTGTGTACGTGTGTGTGTGTAGTGCTACTCACCTGTGTGTGTGTACGTGTGTGTGTGTAGTGCTACTCACCTGTGTGTGTGTACGTGTGTGTGTGTAGTGCTACTCACCTGTGTGTGTGTACGTGTGTGTGTGTAGTGCTACTCACCTGTGTGTGTGTACGTGTGTGTGTGTAGTGCTACTCACCTGTGTGTGTGTACGTGTGTGTGTGTAGTGCTACTCACCTGTGTGTGTGTACGTGTGTGTGTGTAGTGCTACTCACCTGTGTGTGTGTACGTGTGTGTGTGTAGTGCTACTCACCTGTGTGTGTGTACGTGTGTGTGTGTAGTGCTACTCACCTGTGTGTGTGTACGTGTGTGTGTGTAGTGCTACTCACCTGTGTGTGTGTACGTGTGTGTGTGTAGTGCTACTCACCTGTGTGTGTGTACGTGTGTGTGTGTAGTGCTACTCACCTGTGTGTGTGTACGTGTGTGTGTGTAGTGCTACTCACCTGTGTGTGTGTACGTGTGTGTGTGTAGTGCTACTCACCTGTGTGTGTGTACACTGTGTGTGTACGTGTGTGTGTGTAGTGCTACTCACCTGTGTGTGTGAGCTCAGGTGGCAGTCTGGAGTGAACAGTCCCAGTTCCAGTTCATCAGAGAGGCTGGCGCCGCTGGGGACAACTCCTCCCTGCTCGAGAACCGCACCATCATCATCACCTCCATCATGGTACCCTCACCACTCGCTCGCCCACCCACCCGCTTACCCACTCACTCGCCACTCACTCACTCACTCGCTCGCCACTCACTCACTCACTCGCCACTCACTCACTCACTCACCACTCAATCACCACTCACTCACCACTCACTCACTCACCACTCACTCACTCACCACTCACTCACCACTCACTCACCACTCACTCACCCACCCACTCACCACTCACTCGCCACTCACTCACTCACTCACCACTCACTCACCACTCACTCACCCACCCACTCACCCACTCACTCACCACTCACTCGCCACTCACTCACTCGCCACTCACTCACTCACTCACCACTCAATCACCACTCACTCACCCACACACTCACCCACCCACTCACCCACTCACTCGCCACTCACTCACTCACCACTCACTCACCACTCACTCGCCATTCACTCACCCACTCACCACTCACCACTCACTCACCACTCACTCACTCGCCACTCACTCACTCACCACTCGCCACTCACTCACAACTCACTCAGCACTCACTCACCACTCGCCACTCACTCACTCACCACTCGCCACTCACCACTCACTCACCACTCACTCACCCCTCACTCACCACTACCATCACCACCATCACAACCACCATATGAACTCACCCTCTCTCCTCCCCTCTCCCCCCACACCCTCCCCTCCATCTCCCCCCCCTCTCTCCCCCCTCTCTACCCCCGCCCCCCCACTCCCCCCCCCACCTCCACTTTCCCCACGTGTGCCAGGAGGCACCCTACGTGATGTACCGCAAGAACCACGACACCTACCTGGGCAACGAGAGGTATGAGGGCTACTGCGTGGACCTGGCCATGGAGATCGCTCGGCACCTCAACATCAAGTACCACCTGGCCATCGTGCCCGACGGCAAGTACGGAGCGCGTGACCAGGACAGCAACATCTGGAACGGCATGGTGGGCGAGCTGGTCTACGGGGTGAGTGGCACGCCCGCTCGCTCGCTCGCCCGCTTAACCACTCACTCATTCATTCACTCATTCATTCACTCACTCACTAACTCACTCACTCACTCATTCATTCATTCACTTACCCACTCACCCACTCGCTCGCCCGCCCACTTAACCACTCACTCACTCATTCATTAATTCATTCACTCACTTACCCACTCACTCACTAACTCACTCACTCACTCATTCATTCACTTACCCACTCACTAACTCACTCACTCATTCCTTCACTTACCCACTCACTAACTCACTCACTCATTCATTCACTTACCCACTCACTAACTCACTCACTCACTCATCCATTCACTTACCCACTCACTCACTAACTTACTGACTCACTCACTCATTCCTTCACTTACCCACTCACTAACTCACTCACTCATTCATTCCTTCACTTACCCACTCACTAACTCACTCAGTCATTCCTTCACTTACCCACTCACTCACTAACTCACTCACTCATTCATTCACTTACCCACTCACTCACTAACTCACTCACTCAATCACTTACCCACTCACTCACTAACTCACTCACTCATTCATTCACTTACCCACTCACTCACTAACTCACTCACTCACTCAATCACTTACCCACTCACCCACTCGCCCGCCCGCTTAACCACTCACTCATTCATTCATTCACTTACCCACTCACTCACTAACTCACTCACTCATTCATTCACTTACCCACTCACTCACTAACTCACTCACTCAATCACTTACCCACTCACCCACTCGCCCGCCCGCTTAACCACTCACTCATTCATTCATTCACTTACCCACTCACTCACTAACTCACTCACTCACTCATTCATTCACTTACCCACTCACTCACTAACTCACTCACTCAATCACTTACCCACTCACTCACTAACTCACTCACTCACTCACACATTTATTCACTTACCCACTCACTCACTAACTCACTCATTCATTAATTCACTTACCCACTCACCCACTCGCTCGCCCGCTCGCTTAACCACTCACTCATTCACTCACTTACCCACTGACTTACTAACTCACTCACTCATTCACTTACCCACTCACTCACTCACTCTCCCATACTTTCACTCACTCTCTCACTCACTATCTCACCCACTCTCCCATACATACTTTCACTCACTCTCTCACCCACTCTCTCACTCACTCTCTCACTCACTCTCCCATACTTTCACTCACTCTCTCACTCACTCTCTCACCCCCCTCTCACTCACTCACTCTCCCACTCTCCCATACTTTCACTCACTCACTCACTCTCTCACTCACTCTCTCACCCACTCTCCCATACTTTCACTCACCCTCTCACTCACTCTCTCGCTCACTCACTCACTCTCCCACTCTCCCATACTTTCACTCACTCACTCTCTCACTCACTCTCTCTCCCACTCTCCCATACTTTCACTCACCCACTCTCTCACTCACCCTCTCACTCACTCACTCACTCTCCCACTCTCCCATACTTTCACTCACTCACTCTCTCACTCACTCTCTCTCCCACTCTCCCATACTTTCACTCACTCACTCTCTCACTCACTCTCTCTCTCACCCACTCACCCACTCTCCCATACTTTCACTCACTCTCTCACTCACTCTCTCACCCACTCTCCCATACATACTTTCACTCACTCTCTCACTCACTCTCTCACTCTCTCTCTCACTCACTCACTCACTCTCCCATAGTTTCACTCACTCTCTCACTCACTCTCTCACCCACTCTCCCATACATACTTTCACTCACTCTCTCACTCACTCTCTCACTCTCTCTCTCTCTCACTCACTCACTCTCCCACTCTCCCATACTTTCACTCACTCTCTCACTCACTCTCTCACCCACTCTCCCATACATACTTTCACTCACTCTCTCACTCACTCTCTCACTCTCTCACTCTCACTCACTCACTCTCCCACTCTCCCATACTTTCACTCACTCTCTCACTCACTCTCTCACCCACTCTCCCATACATACTTTCACTCACTCTCTCACTCACTCTCTCACTCTCTCTCTCACTCACTCACTCACTCTCCCACTCTCCCATACTTTCACTCACTCACTCTCTCACTCACTCTCTCACCCACTCTCCCATACTTTCACTCACCCTCTCACTCTCCCTCTCACTCACTCTCTCACCTACTCTCCCATACTTTCACTCACCCTCTCACTCACTCTCTCACTCTCTCTCTCTCTCACTCACTCACACACTCTCCCACTCTCCCATACTTTCACTCACTCACTCTCTCACTCACTCACTCTCTCACTCACTCTCTCACTCTCTCGCTCACTCTCTCGCTCGCTCTCCCACTCTCCCGCTCTCACACACTCCCACTCTCTCCAGCCGTTACCAAAAATACCCATCGCGATTCTCTCCCCCCGCCCTACTCCCGCCGCCTGACCACCAAGAGGGCGGATATTGCTGTGGCCCCGCTGACAATCACGTTGGTGCGCGAGGAGGTCATCGACTTCTCGAAGCCGTTCATGAGCCTCGGCATCTCCATCATGATCAAGAAGCCGCAGAAGTCCAAGCCGGGCGTCTTCTCATTCCTCGACCCGCTCGCCTACGAGATATGGATGTGCATCGTGTTCGCCTACATCGGAGTCAGCGTGGTCCTCTTCCTGGTCAGCCGGTTCAGGTGAGGAGCGGACACCGCTATGTGTGTGGGGGGGATGGGGGGGGAGAAGGGGGGGGAGGGGGAGAAGGGGGGGGAGGGGGAGTGTGTGGTGTCACGTGGTCACGTGGAGTGTGTGGCCCTAAGGGGTCACGTGGAGTGTGTGGCCCTACGGGGTCACCTGGAGTGTGTGGTGTCACGTGGTCACCTGGAGTGTGTGACCTCACGTGGTCACGTGGAGTGTGTGGCCTCACGTGGTCACGTGGAGTGTGTGGTGTCACGGGGTCACGTGGAGTGTGTGGTGTCACGTGGTCACGTGGAGTGTGTGGCCCTAAGGGGTCACGTGGAGTGTGTGGTGTCACGTGGTCACGTGGAGTGTGTGGCCCCACGGGGTCACGTGGAGTGTGTGGCCCTAAGGGGTCACGTGGAGTGTGTGGTGTCACGTGGTCACGTGGAGTGTGTGGCCCCACGTGGTCACGTGGAGTGTGTGGTGTCACGTGGTCACGTGGAGTGTGTGGCCCCACGTGGTCACGTGGAGTGTGTGGTGTCACGTGGTCACGTGGAGTGTGTGGTGTCACGTGGTCACGTGGAGTGTGTGGCCCCACGTAGTCACGTGGAGTGTGTGGCCCTAAGGGGTCACCTGGAGTGTGTGGTGTCACGTGGTCACGTGGAGTGTGTGGCCCTACGGGGTCACGTGGAGTGTGTGGCCTCACGGGGTCACGTGGAGTGTGTGGCCCTAAGGGGTCACGTGGAGTGTGTGGTGTCACGTGGTCACGTGGAGTGTGTGGCCCCACGTGGTCACGTGGAGTGTGTGGTGTCACGTGGTCACGTGGAGTGTGTGGCCCCACATGGTCACGTGAAGTGTGTGGTGTCACGTGGTCACGTGGAGTGTGTGGTGTCACGTGGTCACATGGAGTGTGTGGCCCCACATGGTCACGTGGAGTGTGTGGCCCCACGTGGTCACGTGAAGTGTGTGGTGTCACGTGGTCACGTGGAGTGTGTGGCCCTAAGGGGTCACGTGGAGTGTGTGGCCCTACGGGGTCACGTGGAGTGTGTGGTGTCACGTGGTCACCTGGAGTGTGTGACGTCACGGGGTCACGTGGAGTGTGTGACCCCACGGGGTCACATGGAGTGTGTGGCCCCACGTGGTCACATGGAGTGTGTGGCCCTAAGGGGTCACGTGGAGTGTGTGGTGTCACGTGGTCACGTGGAGTGTGTGGCCCTAAGGGGTCACGTGGAGTGTGTGGTGTCACGTGGTCACGTGGAGTGTGTGGTGTCACGTGGTCACGTGGAGTGTGTGGTGTCACGTGGTCACGTGGAGTGTGTGGCCCCACGGGGTCACGTGGAGTGTGTGGTGTCACGTGGTCACGTGGAGTGTGTGGCCCCACGGGGTCACGTGGAGTGTGTGGTGTCACGTGGTCACGTGGAGTGTGTGGCCCCACGGGGTCACGTGGAGTGTGTGGTGTCACGTGGTCACGTGGAGTGTGTGGCCCCACGGGGTCACGTGGAGTGTGTGACCTCACGGGGTCACTTATTGCACACATTACGTGCACGATTACATACACACATTACACACACACTACACATATTACATACACACATTACATACACTCATACACACATTACACACACACACTACACATATTACATACACACATTACATACACTACATACACACATTACACACACTACACATTACATACACACATTACATACACTACATACACACATTACACACACACTACACATATTACATACACACATTATATACACTACATACACACATTACATACACGACATACACACATTACATACACACATTACATACACTAAATACACATATTACACACACACGCTACACATATTACATACACACATTACATACACTGCATACACACATTACACACACACACTACACATATTACATACACACATTACATACACGACATACACACATTACACACACACACTACACATATTACATACACACATTACATACACTACATACACACATTACACACACACTACACACTCACTACACACATTACACACACACACTATATACACGTTAAATCACTCATTAATACATTACATACATACACTACATATACCCATTACATACACACATTACAAACACTCATAACACACACTACATACACACATTACACACACTCATAACACACACCTCATACACACATTACATATACTGCATACACACATTACACACACTCATAACACACACTACATACACACATTACACACACTCATAACACACCTCATACACACATTACATATACTGCATACACACATTACACACACTCATAACACACACTACATACACACATTACACACACTCATAACACACACTACATACACACACTACATACACACATTACACACACTCATAACACACACTACATACACACATTACACACACTCATAACACACACTACATACACACATTACACACACTCATAACACACACTACATACACACATTACATATACTGCATACACACATTACACACACACACTACACATATTACATACACTACATACACACATTACATACACTCATACACACATTACACACACACACTACACATATTACATACACACATTACATACACTACATACACACATTACACACACTACACATATTACATACACACATTACATACACTACATACACACATTACACACACACTACACATATTACATACACACATTACATACACTACATACACACATTACATACACGACATACACACATTACATACACACATTACATACACTAAATACACATATTACACACACACGCTACACATATTACATACACACGTTACATACACTACATACACACATTACATACACGACATACATTACATACACACATTACATACACTAAATACACATATTACACACACACGCTACACATATTACATACACACATTACATACACTGCATACACACATTACACACACACACTACACATATTACATACACACATTACATACACGACATACACACATTACACACACACACTACACATATTACATACACACATTACATACACTACATACACACATTACACACACACTACACACTCACTACACACATTACACACACACACTATATACACACGTTAAATCACTCATTAATACATTACATACATACACTACATATACCCATTACATACACACATTACAAACACTCATAACACACACTACATACACACATTACACACACTCATAACACACACCTCATACACACATTACATATACTGCATACACACATTACACACACTCATAACACACACTACATACACACATTACACACACTCATAACACACACTACATACACACATTACACACACTCATAACACACACTACATACACACACTACATACACACATTACACACACTCATAACACACAGTACATACACACACTACATACACACATTACACACACTCATAACACACACTACATACACACATTACACACACTCATAACACACACTACATACACACATTACACACACTCATAACACACACTACATACACACATTACATATACTGCATACACACATTACACACACACACTACACATATTACATACACTACATACACACATTACATACATTCATACACACATTACACACACACACTACACATATTACATACACACATTACATACACTACATACACACATTACATACACACACTACACATTACATACACACATTGCATACACTCATACATACATTACATACACTACATACACACATTACACACATTCATACACACATTACACACACACACTACACATATTACATACACACATTACATACACTACATACACACATTACACACACTACACACATTACATACACGACATACACACATTACACACACACACTACCCATTACATACACACATTACATACACGACATACACACATTACACACACACACTACACATATTACATACACACATTACATACACTACATACACACATTACACACACACTACACACACACTACACACATTACACACACACACTATATACACACGTTAAATCACTCATTAATACATTACATACATACACTACATACACTACATATACCCATTACATACACACATTACAAACACTCATAACACACACTACATACACACATTACATACACACATTACACACACTCATAACACACACTGCATACACACATTACATACACACATTACACACACTCATAACACACTACATACACACATTACATACACACATTACACACACTCATAACACACACTGCATACACACATTACATACACACATTACACACACTCATAACACACTACATACACACATTACATACACACATTACACACACACATTACACACACTCATTACACACACCTCATACACACATTACACACACTCATAACACACACTCATAACACACACTACATACACACATTACACACACTCATAACATACACACATTACACACACTACATACACACATTACACACACTCATAACACACACTCATTACACACACTACATACACACATTACATACACACATTACACACATTACTAACACACATTACACACACTACATACACACATTACATACACACATTACACACATTACATACACACATTACACACATTACATACACACATTACATACACACATTACACACACTACATACACACATTACATACACACATTACACACACTACATACACACATTACATACACACATTACACACATTACATACACACACTACATACACACATTACACACACTACATACACACACTACATACACACATTACACACACTCATTACACACACTACATACACACACTACATACACACATTACACACACACGTAACACACACTACATACACACATTACAAACACTCATAACACACACTACATACACACATTACATACACACATTACACACATTACATACACACATTACATATACTGCATACACACATTACACACACACACTACACATATTACATACACTACATACACACATTACATACATTCATACACACATTACACACACACACTACACATATTACATACACACATTACACACACTACATACACACATTACATACACACACTACACATTACATACACACATTGCATACACTCATACATACATTACATACACTACATACACACATTACACACATTCATACACACATTACACACACACACTACACATATTACATACACACATTACATACACTACATACACACATTACACACACTACACATATTACATACACACATTACATACACGACATACACACATTACACACACACACTACCCATTACATACACACATTACACACACTACATACACACATTACACACACTACACATATTACATACACACATTACATACACGACATACACACATTACACACACACACTACCCATTACATACACACATTACACACACTCATAACATACACACATTACACACACTACATACACACATTACACACACACGACGCACGTTTAATACACACACTTCCGCCCCCATCCCCCACCCCGACTTCCGCCCCCCCCCACTTCCGCCCCCATCCCCCCCCCCGACTTCCGCCCCCCCCACCACTTCCGCCCCCACCCTCCACTTCCTCCCCCCCCCTCCTTCTCTCTACAGCCCCTACGATTGGCAGAAGGCGGCAGAGGAGGGCGCCAATGCGGCCGAGGCCAACCGCATCATGAGTGGCGGTGGTGGTGGGGGTCTGGGGGGTCATGGGGGTCACGGGGGTCACGGGGGGCCCTTCTCGGTGCTACCCCCCGGCGGGGTCGGGGGGCCGGGAGGCCCCGGGGGTGCGGCCGGGGGCTTCCCCCACCACCTCATGACGTCAGGTAGGCGGGGTGACGTCAGAGCCACGCCCCTTCGACCACCTGTGCCCATCATAGCCTCCACATCCAGCTGTCACTATCATTGCCCCCACATCCAGCTGTTACTATCATAGCTCCCACATCCAGCTGTTATTATCATAGCCCACATCCAGCTGTTACTATCATAGCTCCCACATCCAGCTGTTACTATCATAGCTCCCACATCCAGCTGTTACTATCATAGCCCTCATCCAGCTGTTACTATCATAGCCCTCATCCAGCTGTCACTATCATAGCTCCCACATCCAGCTGTTACTATCATAGCTCCCACATCCAGCTGTTACTATCATAGCCTCCACATCCAGCTGTTACTATCATAGCTCCCACATCCAGCTGTTACTATCATAGCCCTCATCCAGCTGTTACTATCATAGCCCTCATCCAGCTGTCACTAACATAGCCCACATCCAGCTGTTACTATCATAGCCCTCATCCAGCTGTCACTATCATAGCCCACATCCAGCTGTCACTAACATAGCCCACATCCAGCTGTTACTATCATAGCCCACAGCCAGCTGTCACTATCATAGCCCTCATCCAGCTGTTACTATCATAGCCCACATCCAGCTGTCACTAACATAGCCCACATCCAGCTGTCACTATCATAGCCCACATCCAGCTGTTACTATCATAGCCCTCATCCAGCTGTCACTAACATAGCCCTCATCCAGCTGTCACTAACATAGCCCACATCCAGCTGTCACTATCATAGCCCTCATCCAGCTGTTACTATCATAGCTCCCACATCCAGCTGTTACTATCATAGCCCTCATCCAGCTGTTACTATTATAGCCCACTTCCAGCTGTCACTATCATAGCCCACATCCAGCTGTTACTATCATAGCTCCCACATCCAGCTGTTACTATCATAGCCCACATCCAGCTGTTACTATCATAGCCCTCATCCAGCTGTTACTATCATAGCCCACATCCAGCTGTCACTATCATAGCCCACATCCAGCTGTTACTAACATAGCCCACTTCCAGCTGTTACTATCATAGCCCACATCCAGCTGTCACTATCATAGCCCACATCCAGCTGTCACTAACATAGCCCTCATCCAGCTGTTACTATCATAGCCCACATCCAGCTGTTACTATCATAGCCCTCATCCAGCTGTTACTATCATAGCCCACATCCAGCTGTCACTATCATAGCCCTCATCTAGCTGTTACTATCATAGCCCTCATCCAGCTGTTACTATCATAGCCCTCATCCAGCTGTTACTATCATAGCCCTCATCCAGCTGTCACTATCATAGCCCACATCCAGCTGTCACTAACATAGCCCTCATCCAGCTGTTACTATCATAGCCCACATCCAGCTGTTGCCAACATAGCCCTCATCCAGCTGTTACTATCATAGCCCTCATCCAGCTGTTACTATCATAGCCCTCATCCAGCTGTTACTATTATAGCCCACTTCCAGCTGTCACTATCATAGCCCACATCCAGCTGTTACTATCATAGCTCCCACATCCAGCTGTTACTATCATAGCCCACATCCAGCTGTTACTATCATAGCCCTCATCCAGCTGTTACTATCATAGCCCACATCCAGCTGTCACTATCATAGCCCACATCCAGCTGTTACTAACATAGCCCACTTCCAGCTGTTACTATCATAGCCCACATCCAGCTATCACTATCATAGCCCACATCCAGCTGTCACTAACATAGCCCTCATCCAGCTGTTACTATCATAGCCCACATCCAGCTGTTACTATCATAGCCCTCATCCAGCTGTTACTATCATAGCCCACATCCAGCTGTCACTATCATAGCCCTCATCTAGCTGTTACTATCATAGCCCTCATCCAGCTGTTACTATCATAGCCCTCATCCAGCTGTTACTATCATAGCCCTCATCCAGCTGTCACTATCATAGCCCTCATCCAGCTGTTACTATCATAGCCCTCATCCAGCTATTACTATCATAGCCCTCATCCAGCTGTCACTATCATAGCCCTCACCCAGCTGTCACTATCATAGCCCTCATCCAGCTGTTACTATCATAGCCCTCATCCAGCTGTTACTATCATAGCCCACATCCAGCTGTTACTATCATAGCCCACATCCAGCTGTTACTAACATAGCCCACTTCCAGCTGTTACTATCATAGCCCACATCCAGCTGTCACTATCATAGCCCACATCCAGCTGTTACTATCATAGCCCACATCCAGCTATTACTATCATAGCCCTCATCCAGCTGTTACTATCATAGCCCTCATCCAGCTGTTACTATCATAGCCCTCATCCAGCTGTCACTATCATAGCCCTCATCCAGCTGTTACTATCATAGCCCACATCCAGCTGTTCCTGTAGCCCATGTCCAGCTGTCCTAACCCAACCCATGCCCTAACCCTTACCCCCTAACCCCTACCCCTTAACCCCTACCCCCTAACCCCTACCCTCTAACCCCTGCCCTCTAACCCCTGCCCTCTAACCGCTGCCTTCTAACCCCTGCCCTCTAACCCCTGCCCTCTAACCCCTGCCCTCTAACCCCTGCCCTGACCCCTGCCCCTGCTACCCCTCCACAACCTGCCTCTCTGCTCCCACTTCTAGGGGGCTCTGTGATGGGCATTCCTGGAGCGATGGGCGGTGGTGGCGGCGGTGGTGGCGGCGGTGGTGGCGGTGGCGGTGGTGGCGGTGGTGGCGGTGGCGGTGGTGGTGGTGGTGGTGGGGTCCCAGGGGGTGCAGGAGGGGGACCCCCCCAGGGACCCCCCGTCCAAGTGTCCCCACCCTCTGGAGTGGCCCCCTCCTCAGAAACCCCCAATGAGTTTAGCATCTTCAACAGCCTCTGGTTCTCTTTGGGCGCCTTCATGCAGCAGGGGTGCGATATATCCCCCAGGTGTGTATAGGGCTCAGGTGTGTACAGGTGTGTGTGTGTGTACGTGTGTGTGTGTGTGTACAGGTGTGTGTGTGTGTGTACAGGTGTGTGTGTGTGTGTGTACAGGTGTGTGTGTGTGTACAGGTGTGTGTGCACAGGTGTGTGTGCACAGGTGTGTGTGTACAGGTGTGTGTACAGGTGTGTGTGCACAGGTGTGTATAGGGCTCTGTGTGTACAGGTGTGTGTATAGGTCTCTGTGTGTACAGGTGTGTGTGTGTACAAGTGTGTATGTGTGTGTACAGGTGTGTGTGTACAGGTGTGTGTGCACAGGTGTGTGTGCACAGGTGTGTGTGTGTGTACAGGTGTGTGTGTACAGGTGTGTGTACAGGTGTGTGTGTACAGGTGTGTGTATAGGGCTCTGTGTGTACAGGTGTGTGTATAGGTCTCTGTGTGTACAGGTGTGTGTATAGGGCTGTGTGTACAGGTGTGTGTATAGGGCTGTGTGTGCACAGGTGTGTGTATAGTTCTCTGTGTGTACAGGTGTGTGTATAGTGCTGTGTGTGTACAGGTGTGTGTATAGAGCTGTGTGTGTACAGGTGTGTGTATAGGGCTCTGTGTGTACAGGTGTGTGTATATGGCTCTGTGTGTACAGGTGTGTATATAGGGCTGTCTGTGTACAGGTGTGTATAGTGCTCTGTGTGTACAGGTGTGTATATAGGGCTGTGTGTGTACAGGTGTGTGTATAGGGCTCTGTGTGTACAGGTGTGTGTTTAGGGCTCTGTGTGTACAGGTGTGTGTATACGGCCCTATGTGTACAGGTGTGTGTATAGGTCTCTGTGTGTGCAGGTGTGTGTATAGGGCTGTGTGTGTACAGGTGTGTGTATAGGTCTCTGTGTGTACAGGTGTGTGTATAGGACTCTGTGTGTACAGGTATGTGTATAGGGCTGTGTGTGTACAGATGTGTGTATAGGTCTCTGTGTGCACAGGTGTGTGTATAGGGCTCTGTGTGTACAGGTGTGTGTATAGGTCTCTGTGTGTACAGGTGTGTATATAGGTCTCTGTGTGTACAGGTCTGTGTATAGGTCTCTGTGTGTACAGGTGTGTGTACAGGTGTGTGTATAGGGCTGTGTGTGTACAGGTGTGTGTATAGGTCTCTGTGTTTACAGGTGTGTGTATAGGGCTGTGTGTACAGGTGTGTATATAGGGCTGTGTGTACAGGTGTGTGTATAGGGCTCTGTGTACAGGTGTGTATAGGGCTTTGTTTGTACAGGTATGTGTATAGAGCTCTGTGTGTACAGGTGTGTGTATAGGGCTGTGTGTGTACAGGTGTGTTTATAGGGCTGTGTGTGTACAGGTGTGTGTATAGGGCTCTGTGTGTACAGGTGTTTGTATAGGGCTCTGTGTGTACAGGTGTGTGTATAGGGCTGCATGTGTACAGGTGTGTGTATAAGACTCTGTGTGTACAGGTGTGTATAGGGCTCTGTGTGTACAGGTGTGTGTATAGGGCCCTGTTTGTACAGGTGTGTGTATAGGGCTCTGTGTGTACAGGTGTGTGTATAGGGCTGTGTGTGTAAAGGTGTGTGTATAAGACGCTGTTTGTATAGGTGTGTGTATAGGGCTGTCTGTGTACAGGTGTGTGTTTAGGGCTGTCTGTATACAGGTGTGTGTATAGGGTCCTGTGTGTACAGGTGTGTGTATAGGGCTCTGTGTGTACAGGTGTGTGTATAGGGCCCTATGTGTACAGGCGTGTGTATAGGGCTCTGTGTGTACAGGTGTGTGTATAGGTCTCTGTGTGTACAGGTGTCTGTATAGGGATGTGTGTGTACAGGTGTGTGTATAGGTCTCTGTGTTTACAGGTGTGTGTATACGGCTGTGTGTACAGGTGTGTATATAGGGCTGTGTGTGTACAGGTGTGTGTATAGGGCTCTTTGTGTACAGGTGTGTATAGGGCTTTGTTTGTACAGGTGTGTGTATAGGGCTCTGTGTGTACAGGTGTGTGTATAGAGCTCTGTGTGTACAGGTGTGTGTGTATAGGGCTGTGTGTGTACAGGTGTGTGTAAAGGGCTGTGTGTGTACAGGTGTGTGTATAGGGCTCTGTGTGTACAGGTGTGTGTATAGGGCTCTGTGTGTACAGGTGTGTGTATAGGGCTGTGTGTACAGGTGTGTGTATAAGACTCTGTGTGTACAGGTGTGTGTTTAGGGCTCTGTGTGTACAGGTGTGTGTATAGGGCCCTGTGTGTACAGGTGTGTGTATAGGGCCTGTGTGTACAGGTGTGTGTATAGGGCTGTGTGTGTACAGGTGTGTGTACAAGACTCTGTGTGTACAGGTGTGTGTATAGGGCTCTGTGTGTACAGGTGTGTGTATAGGGCCCTGTGTGTACAGGTGTGTGTATAGGGCTCTGTGTGTACAGGTGTGTGTATAGGGCTGTGTGTGTACAGGTGTGTGTATAACACTCTGTGTGTACAGGTGTGTGTATAGGGCTGTCTGTGTACAGGTATGTGTATAGGGCTGTCTGTGTACAGGTGTACGTATAGGGCCCTGTGTGTACAGGTGTGTGTATAGTGCTCTGTGTGTACATGTGTGTGTATAGGGCCCTGTGTGTACAGGCGTGTGTATAGGGCTCTGTACAGGTGTGTGTATAGGGCTGTGTGTGTACAGGTGTGTGTATAGGGCTCTGTGTGTACAGGTGTGTGCATAGGTGTGTGTACAGGTGTGTGTATAGGGCTGTGGTGTGTACAGGTGTGTGTATAGGGCTGTGTGTGTACAGGTGTGTGTATAGGGCCCTCTGTGTGCAGGTGTGTGTATAGGGCTCTGTGTGTACAGGTGTGTGTATAGGGCTCCGTGTGTACAGGTGTGTGTATAGGTGTGTGTACAGGTGTGTGTATAGGGCTGTGTGTGTACAGGTGTGTGTATAGGGCCCTGTGTGTACAGGTGTGTATAGGACTCTGTGTGTACAGATGTGTGTATAGGGCTGTGTGTGTACAGGTGTGTGTATAAGACTCTGTGTGTACAGGTGTGTTTAGGGCTGTCTGTGTACAGGTGTGTATAGGGCTGTCTGTGTACAGGTGTGTGTATAGGGCTCTGTGTGTACAGGTGTGTGTATGGCTGTGTGTACAGATGTATAGGGCTCTGTGTGTACAGGAGTGTGTATAGGGCTGTGTGTGTACAGGTGTGTGTATCGGGCTGTGTGTGTACAGGTGTGTGTATAGGGCTCTGTGTGTACAGGTGTGTGTATAGGGCTGTGTGTGTACAAGTGTGTGTATAGGGAGCGATAGTGTAGCGGTTAGCGCGCTGCGCTATGAACCTGGCGACCCGGGTTCGATTCCCGCTCACGGCCAACACCAGTGACGATTATCTGAACCGGTCCCGGGCCTCCCCTAGGTCGACTCAGCCTCAAATGAGTACCTGGTGCGGTGTGAAAACATTGCCACTAGGGAGACAAAGGCGGTCGGGCGTGGTGCTGGCCACCCACCCCCTCGTGTACCGTTCCGGCCTTCATAGGTGCTCGCTAACAGCACTTGCCCCTACAGTCTGTTCAGGCTATACGGGGGATCTTTGTCTTTGTGTACAAGTGTGTGTATAGGGCTGTGTGTGTATAAGACTCTGTGTGTACAGGTGTGTTTATAGGGTTCTGTGTGTACAGGTGTGTATAGGTGTGTGTACAGGTGTGTGTGTATAGGGCTGTGTGTGTACAGGTCTGTGTATAGGGCTCTGTGTGTACAGGTGTGTGTATAGGGCCCTCTGTGTACAGGTGTGTGTATAGGGCTCTGTGTGTACAGGTGTGTGTACAGGTGTGTGTATAGGGCCCTGTGTGTACAGGTGTGTGTATAGGGTTCTGTGTGTACAGGTGTGTGTATAGGGCCCTGTGTGTACAGGCGTGTGTATAGGGCTCTGTGTGTACAGGTGTGTGTATAGGGCTGTGTGTGTACAGGTGTGTGTATAGGGCTGTGTGTGTACAGGTGTGTGTATAAGACTCTGTGTGTACAGGTGTGTGTATAGGGCTCTGTGTGTACAGGTGTGTGTATAGGTCTGTGTGTACAGGTGTGTGTATAGGGCTGTGTGTACAGGTGTGTGTATAGGGCTGTGTGTGCACAGGTGTGTGTATAGGTCTCTGTGTTTACAGGTGTGTGTATAGGGCTCCGTGTGTACAGGTGTGTGTACAGGCGTGTGCGTGTGTGCGTGCGCGTGTGCAGGTGCGAGCGTGTACACGTGAACCTGTCGGCACATTTTCACCTTCATCATTATCAATCACCGACCACCGCCACCACCACCACCACCACCGTCACCTCACCCGGAGCTCGTACGGACCACCCCCCTCCCCCCAACGCGAGCGTCTCCTCCACGGCAACCGTTAGCGGTGGCGGCCCACGGCAATCGCTCCTCCCCCTCCGAGGTTCCACCAACGCTGGTACCGCTTTAACCGCCGGACCACCGCCGGCGCTCCAAACACCGCCAGGAAATCCCACAATGCCTGGGGGTCTCACAGCAGCAGCAGCAGCAATGTGGTCGTCGTCCACTCCCCCCCACTACTGGCAGCAGAGGGGCAGCTGCCACTGGGGGTGCCCCTAGGCTATGGACCCACACAGCAGCGGTTACCATCACCCTCCTACAGGCAGCAGACTAACGCACAGGGACAGCTGCCACTGGGGGTGCCCCTAGGCTAGAGACCCACACAGCAGCTGTGACGATCACCCTCTTACTGACAGCAGACTGACGCACAGAGACAGCTGCCACTGGGGGTGCCCCTAGGCTAGAGACCCACACAGCAGCAGTCACCATCACCCTCCTACAGGCAGCAGACTGACGCACAGGGACAGCTGCCACTGGGGGTGCCCCTAGGCTAGAGACCCACACAGCAGCAGTGACGATCACCCTCCTACTGGCATCAGACTGACTACACAGAGACAGCTGCCACTGGGGGTGCCCCTAGGCTAGAGACCCACACAGCAGCGGTTACCATCACCCTCTTACTGACAGCAGACTGACGCACAGAGACAGCTGCCACTGGGGGTGCCCCTAGGCTAGAGACCCACACAGCAGCAGCGACCATCAGCCTCTAGCCCGCCCTGCCGCTGACTGCTGCTGCTGCTGCTGCTGACAAAATCTTGGCAGGACCCTCCCCCGGCTGACAGTCCTCAGACCCGGAATGATTCCTGGCGATTACCGGAGGACGGCAGTGTCATTGCCTGATCGATCGACTGATCAATCCATCAGTCAATCGATGAATTGACCAGTCAGTCGATACATCGATGAAACAATCGATTGATCGATCAATCCATCGATCGATCTGCGAGGGTGATGGGGACAGCGGGCGGGGGGGGGGGGGGGGGATGCGATGATCGGTGGCGGCTGTCTTGCACGGTGGCCGGGGGAGCTGTCGCGGGGAGCCACAGGGGGAGTGAGGCGAGTGGGGGGGGGGCAGGAGGGGGGCGGTGGGAGTCGAGAGGGGGGCAGTCGATGTTCAGCTGAAGGTGCAGCGGTGATGGCACCGGAGGGCGAAAGGTCTCTTGGGAGGTGCTAACGGGCGGCACCTACAGGTGTCTTCGGAAGTCTGTGAGTCTCTGTGTGAGTCTATGGGTCTCTGTGAGAATTTGTGGGTCTCTGTGTGAGTCTATGGGTCTCTGTGAGAGTTTGTGGGTCTCTGTGTGAGTCTGTGAGTCTCTGTGGGAGTCTATGGGTCTCTGTGAGAGTTTGTGGGTCTCTGTGTGAGTCTGTGAGTCTCTGTGGGAGTCTATGGGTCTCTGTGGAAGTCTGTGAGTCTCTGTGGGTCTCTGTGTTTCTCTGTGGGAGTCTATGGGTCTCTGTGGGAGTCTGCGAGGGTCTGTGGGAGTTTGTGGGTCTCTGTGGGTCTCTGTGGTAGTCTGTCGGTCTCTGTGGGAGTCTGTGGGTCTCTGTGGGAGTCTGTGGGTCTCTGTGGGAGTCTGTGGGTCTCTGTGTGTGTCTGTGAGTCTCTGTGGGAGTCTGTGAGTCTCTGTGTGAGTCTATGGGTCTATGTGTGAGTCTGTGGGTCTATGTGGGAGTCTATGGGTCTCTGTGTGAGTCTGTGGGTCTCTGTGTGTGAGTCTGTGGGTCTCAGTGTGGGTCTATGGGTATCTGTGTGAGTCTGTGTCTCTGTGTGAGTCTATGGGTCTCTATGTGAGTCTATGGGTTTCTGCGTGAGTCTAAAGGTCTCTCTGTGTGAGTCTATGGGTCTCTGTGTGAGTCTATGTCTCTGTGTGAGTCTATGGGTCTCTATGTGAGTCTATGGGTATCTGTGTGAGTCTATAGGTCTCTGTGTGTGAGTCTATGGGTATCTGTGTGAGTCTATCAATCTCTTTGCGAGTCGATGGGGCTGTGTGTGAGTCTATAGCAGCCAAATAACTCAGAGACTCATGCAGAATCCACAGAAACCTTCAGAGACCCATACTCACAGAGACCCACAGAGACCCACAGAGACCCACAGAGACCCATACTCATAGAGACCCATACAGAACCACAAAGACCCATACTCAGAGACCCATACAGAACCAGATACCCACAACGACTCATACTCATAGAGACCCATAGCAGAACCAGAGACCCACAGAGACCCATAGTCATAGAGATCCATACACAACCAGAGACCCACAGAGACCCATACTCATATAGACCCACAGAGACCCATACTCATAGAGACTCACAGAAACCCACAGACCCATACTCATAGAGACCCACAGAGACCCACAGAGACCCATACTCACAGAGACCCACAGAGACCCACAGAGACCCATACTCACAGAGACCCACAGAGACCCACAGAGACCCATACTCATAGAGACCCACAGAGACCCATACTCACAGAGACCCACAGAGACCCACAGAGACCCATACTCATAGAGACCCACAGAGACCCACAGAGACCCATACTCATAGAAACCCATAGAGACCCACAGAGACCCACAGAGACCCATACTCATAGAGACCCACACCAGCAGCTGATCGTCATCGTCGTTGTTTTCGTGTGGAAGGGAGGATTGAGTGGGGGTGGGGCTGCACCTTTGGCTTGAGCAAAGTCGATGGCCCGTCGCTCGGCCCTCCCGCCGCTCCCCCTGCTGCTGCCGCTCAGTCCGCCCGTGGCCTCTCGGCGCTCGCTCACCGTGGCCACGGTCGCCGTGGCCACGGTCGCCGTGGCCACATTTGCCATGGCCTCGGGTGTGGCCCATCACCGTGACCGCCGCCGCCAAAGCCACCGCTGTGGCCACCGTGGCCACCGTGGCCACCGTGGCCACCGTGGCCACGGTGGCGTCTGAGACGTCGCCGCGGCGTCTGAGAGAGACGGTTGTCGTGGAGGAGTGAGGACCCCCATCCCCCCCCCCACCCACCCCACGTGGAGGGGGGTCGCCCCGCTACCTGTGTATATATCGCATTGTTTGCTGCATGAAAAAAGGCCGCCGCAGCTGCCGCTGCTGCTGCTGCTGAAGGCGTCATTGTCGTGGTCGGTCGGTCGGTGGATTGCCGTTCGGTGGATTGCCGGTTGATGGATTGCCGGTCGACCGATTCCGATGGATGGATTCCAGTCGATGGATTCCGGACGATTTTTTGTAGAGGGAGGGTAGAAAGAGAGAATGAAAGGAGAAACGGTTTTGGATTTTTTTTCGTTGTCGTGTTAGGCTGTCGTCGTCCTGGTGGTGGTGGTGGTGGTAGTTATGGCGGTGGTTGTGGTGGTGGTGGTGGTGATTGTGGTGATGGTAGTGGTAGCGGTGGTGATGGAGGTGGTGGTGATGGAGGTGGTGGTGATGGAGGTGGTGGTGATGGTGGTGGTTATGATGGTGATAACGATGGTGGTGGTGATGGTGAACGGCAACGCCGTGGTGGATGTGAGCAATGCCATGGGGGGAAGGCCAATTCCAAAATCGGCAATTAGCCTTCATGGTGCTTGTAGCCACGACGTTAGCCAACCAGGGGCTCTGGATGGGTGCGAGGGGCTGGTAACCCCTCCATCTTCAATGAATTACCACGAAACCATGACCACAAAATTTAATAAATAAGCTTTTGCCGGAGTCCACCGGGGGACAGGCGTCTACGACGTCTCCTGGCCAAACCCCATTTGACGGAGCCGGGAGACTGAATCCTTATCCTCGGGGCTCCTCCAAAAACAGCAAAAAGCCACCGCGGGTGGCCACGTGGAATGTTTGAACGCTCACTGCAGAGGGGAGGCTGCCACTCCTCTGTCGGGAGCTGGACCGGTACCGCCTGGATCTCTGCGGTATTCAGGAGGTCCGGTGGACTGGTCCTGCCACCATGAGGGGTGGACAGTCCTCTAACTCGGGGCAGGAGACTGCCAGACAACAGGGAGCGGCTTTTCTTCTGAACAAAATAATGAAGGGGGCGTGGAAGCGTGGCCGTGAGGTGTGGGAAGCTGTAAGCCCCAGGCTACTTTGGGCTCGCCTTCCCATCAACCGGAGGCGAGGAGTGGTGGTCGTGATTACTTATGCCCCCACCGAAGATGAACATCAGTAGAAAGATGCAGGCAAGGCTGATGAGTCAGATGCCTTCTATGACCTGTCACAGGTGCTAGCTAAAGTGGCCCCTCGGAATAGAGTCATCTTGTTGGGTGACTTCAATGCCCAAGTTGGTCATGATGCTGGCACCTGTTCTGGAGTGATTGGAAGGCATGGGCCAGATCAGCTCCGTAACAACGGTAGGAGGCTGCTAGACATTTGTGCAGCCCATGGGCTTGTAATTACCAACACGCATTTCCGGCATCGACGGGTCCAAGCAAGAACATCTGCTGGACTACAAAGTGACGGACCAGCGGATGCGAGCCCATGTCCTTGACACCAGGACCTACCGTGGAGCTGATCTGCCCTCTGACCATCGACTTGTCACCCGTAAGATGCGCTTGTCATTCTTCCACTCCGGTGGTGGGTGTAAACCCAGGACCCTATTCAAACTCACAGTGGCCTGTTCTCAGCTAGCTGATGAAAGTTGCAAGTGAGAATTTCATCATCGCTTGCGGCTGGGATTGGCATCGTCCCCGACTCCTGATGTCGAGGGGAAATGGGCGAGGTTTAGTACTGTGGCTCATGCAGCTGCAATGGCTGCTTTGGGTACACGGTCCAGACCTCCCCAGAGACCCTGGCTGACGGAAAAGGCGTTCCGGCTGGGAGAGAAAAAGCGACAGGCCCACTCTCACCATCTACAGCATCCAACGTCAGAGAATGAAGAGGCTTACGGCGCTGCAAGGATGGATGGTGGTCGCGAGTTGCTGAGGAGATGGAGTCTGCCTCAGAAACCCACGATCAAAAATCACTCTTTAACTCTATCAAAAATGTACGTGTAGCACCACACCTATCACCAACATTAAGAAAGAAAGTTGATCCGATCTCTGACCCCCAGGAACAGGTTTGCAGATTTGCTGAACATTTCTGTGAGGTCCTGGGGGAGCAGAAATCCTTTAGCCAGGAAAACATCGTGGCACAAAGTGGGGATGACCCTGCTGAGGCTGCCAGGGAGAGATGCTGAGGGCGGGTGGCATTTGTGCGCAGACTGCCCTACATGACATCATAACAGTCTGGCAAGCATTATCCTACATCACCTTGCCAGGCACGCTGAGGAGAGGCTTGCGGAGCCCCAATGCGGTTTCTGAAAAGGGCGGTCCTGCACAGATGCCATATTTTATTTCTGTCTGCTACAGCAGAGGTGTAGGGAATTACAGCGAGACCTGCATCTCTGCTTTATTGACCTGGTCAAGGCCTATGATGCCATCAGTAGGCATCGGCTCTGTGTTGTTCTTCGTGCTTTTGGAGTACCTGACTCTCTTCTCACGATCATTTAAGGACCTTCATGATGGTGAGCGGGCCCGGGTAAAACTACGTGGAGTCAGAGCCATTCCCTGTACACCTTGGGGTGCGACAGGGATGTCCTCTGGCTCCCATATTATTTAACATCTATTTAATTCACGTAGTTTGTGAAGCCTTCGATGGCTTACCAGAGGAACTCCATCTGGTACAGATAAAATGGGAGGCTGATTAATGCCCGGGTGTGGTCAAGGGATGGCTCCCTATTGCTCAACCACGTTATGTATGCAGATGATTTGATGATTACTGCTCACTCAGAGGAGGAGTTGGAGGTGCTGCTGCTGAACTTGGAGCGTGCCACTAAGAGGTGGGGCCTTACCATCAGCCCCACCAAAACTAAGCACCTGCCTGAGTATTTGGTGCCATCAGACACTCCACCCCCACAACTTCCAATTGTTAATGGGGCAGTTGTGGAGAGAGTGGAGAGTTTTCCATACCCGGACAGTGTGCTCATGACTGGATTTGGTTTGACACAGATGTCTCGCTCCAAATCAGTCGAGTGACATTATCTTTTGATCGGCTGCGTAATACTGTGTGGAAGCTACCTGGTCTGTCACTTCACATGAAGATGCACGTCTTCTCGGCCATGGTCATGCCCTCCCTTCTCTGTGCTTGCGACACGTGGACCCCCCTAATGGAACATCTTCGAAGTTAGAAACATTTTGCCGAGCCTATGATCCATCCTGGGTTTAACCAGGCTGGATTGTGTGAGGAGCTCACATATCCTTGAAAGATCTGGACAAAGTCCCATACGGTGAGCTCCTCCGGCAGGCAAGGCTGCGTTGGCTGGGTCATGTAGCCCGCATGCCCAGCCACCGCATGCGTAACAGCTTTTGTTCGGCTGGATAGAGGGGGCTAAACGGGCGTGGCATGGGCTAGATAAGAGATGGAGTGACGTGGTACAAGAGGATGTGGAGCTGAGTGGACTTGCCAATCACCGGTACAGTTCCAGTGGTGTCAAGATCAGCCTCTGTGGAGGAGGCTCGTGAAGGACGCTATTGGGCAGTTGGAGGCAGTCGCCCTCCAACAACAACGGAGGGGTGAGGAGCGACGCTCACAACAACGAGCATAGCGCCGGGTGGCTAAAGCACAGCAGGTTGGCACAGTAGGTGGCACAGGTGGTGCATCAGCCAGTCATCTCAGTCATCTTCGTCAGTCGACCCGTGGCATTCTGGGTCTGCCCCGTGACCTCCTGCCAGCGGGCGTTCGACACTTCACGTGGCCTTAACGTGCACGTAGCCTGGCACAAGCGCCGTCGTGATGTCACCGCCACTTAGTGGCGAATGTCGGTTGTTGTGAGTGGTGGCGGTGGTGATGGTGGTGATGGTTGTGATGGTGATGTTGGGGGGTTCCTTGCCGATGATTTCTAGTGCTTTCGGGGATGCACAAATATCAGAATCAGTAACATGAATGTATTTATACTCCATAGACTCACACAGAGATCTGTAGATTCACACATAGGCCCATAGACTCACATAGAGACCCGTAGACTCACACAGAGGCACATAGACTCGCATAGAGACCCATAGACTCAGAGGCACATAGACTCACGTAGAGACCCGTAGACTCACATAGAGACCCGTAGACTCACACAGAGATCTATAGACTCACACAGAGGCCCATAGACTCGCATAGAGACCCCGTAGACTCACACCGAGGCCCATAGACTCACATAGAGACCCATAGACTCACACAGAGATCTATAGATTCACACAGAGGCCCACAGATTCACATAGAGACCCGTAGACTCACACAGAGATCTATAGACTCAACTAGAGACCCGTAGACTCACACAGAGATCTATAGACTCACATAGAGACCCATAAACTCGCATAGAGAACCCGTAGACTCACACAGAGGCCCATATACTCACATAGAGACCCGTAGACTCGCACAGAGATCTATGGATTCACACCGACGATGATCTAACCCCACCACAACAGAAACTAATCGTGAATCATTTCACGATTAGTTTGCGGGGGGGCCACTTCATTCCGACAGCCGCTCAAGAACGGTGATCGAGCGAGTCCTCGATTACCGTGCTGCTGGTAGTAGTAGCTGTAGTAGTGATGATGCGCTCGTGAAAAGTTCCTCGTTAAGAGAGTGAAACGCATTTAGAGCGAAAGCGATTCTCTCCCCCCCCCCCCACTTGCGATGCAATAACGATAACCGTACCGATGCACTACTTCTGCTAACTCTGCACACCACGGCCAGTTATGAGATGTCCATGGGGGGGGGGGGGGACAGATAACCGAGGGCACGCCACGCCTCCGTGCCGTGGAATCACTCCGCGTTACCCGTACCGCGCCGTGCCGCTCAAAACAGAGGGGTTCGCCGTTGACCGCTCGCGAGCTGCGTTAGAACGGCGCACGTTCCGCGTCGCAGCAACGTTCCACTCTACGCTCCACGTTACGACGTTTTGTGTTACGACGTTCCGCGTTACAGCGTTACACGTTACAGCGTTCACCGTTACAGCGTTCCACGTTACAGCGTTGCGTGTTACAACGCCGCACGTTCCGTCCGCCTGTGTCTATTTGTCTGCCCATCTGTCCGTAGTCGTCTCGTCCGTCCATCTGTCCACCTGTCCCAGTCCATCCACCCATCAATCCGCCCACGATGCCCATCTCTCTGTCCGCACATCGAACCGTCCACTGGCCTCGCCGTCTCTCCGTCCATCCTGGCCCTTCTGTATGTCCAGACGTCTTTTCATACGTCCCCCCCCCGTTCCGATCCGTCCAACTGAATCTCCATTTGACCATCGGTCCTTCTGTTCGTCCGTATTTCCATCCAACCGTCTGTCCGTCCATCCGTCTATCCCCCATTGGTCCATGCCATCCACTTGTACATCAGGCCTCTCTGTCCTTGAATAAAGTCATCCATCCACCCTTTCGTCTGTCCATCAATCCATCTTCAGGTTCATTCGTCCTGTCCGTCAATCCACAATCCTGTCCGTCTGTTTTTCCATCCGCTTCCTCCCTCCTGTCCATCTCTCTCTCCGTGTCTGTCCGTCGACACATTCTGCCCATCGATCTTATTTGTGTGTGTCTCATCAATTGGTCGAGCCATCTGGCTGTGTGTAAACGTTCCCGTCTGCGTCTCAATCTGCCAATCTCCCCGTCCATTTGCCTCTCATTCTTTCCAACACCGGGCCGTCTTATCTGTCCACGCGTCCGTTTATTCATCATCCATCAATCTGTCAATCAATTCATCCATGAATCCATCCATCAATCCATTTATTCATCCGTCCATCAATCTGTGGATAAATTCATCCATCCATCAATCCATATATTAATCCGTCCATCAATCCGTCCATTAATCCGTCCATCAATCCATCCATCAATCCGTCCATCCATCAATCCATCATAAATCCGTCCATTAATCCGTCCATTAATCCATCCATTAATCTGGCCATCCATCCATCATTCCGTCGATAAATCAACCCCTCCATCAATCCGTCCGTCCATCAATTCGTCCATTCGTCTTTCGCTCGTCGACACACACCCACACACCCACCCACACACCTAACCACACAACCAACCACACAACCGCCCGTTCACACACCCACACACGCACCCACACACCTGCCCACACACCCACCCACACAACCGCCCGCTCACACACCCACACACGCACCCACACACCTGCCCACACACCCACCCACACCTGCCCACACACCCACCCACACATCCACCCACACACCCAACCACACAACCATCTGCTCGCACACCCACACACCCACCCACCTACACCCACCCACACATCCACCCACACATACACCCACCCACATACCCAACCACACAACCACCCGCTCGCACACCCACACATCCACCCACCCACACACCCACCCACACACCCACCCACACACACACCCACCCACACACCCAACCATAAAACCACCCGCTCGCACACCCACACACTCACCCACACACGCACCCACACACCCACCCACACATCCACCCATCCACCCACCCACACATCCACCCACACACCCAACCACACAACCGCCCGCTCGCACACCCACACACGCACCCATCGGCACACCCACACACCCACCCACAACCACCCACACACATCTACCTACACACCCACCCACACCCACCCACACACACCCACCCACACACCCACAACCACCCACACCCACCCACACACCCACAACCACCCACACCCACACACCCACCCACCCACACCCACCCACACACCCACCCACCCACACACCCACCCACACACCCACCCACACACACCCACACACCCACCCACACACACCCACCCACCCACACACCCACCCACACACCCCGCCCGCCCCGCGCTCCTTGCCGCTTGGCCCAGATCCCTGCCGGGCCGCATCGTGGGTGGCGTGTGGTGGTTCTTCACCCTCATCATCATCTCGTCGTACACGGCCAACCTGGCCGCCTTCCTCACCGTCGAGCGCATGGTGTCACCCATCGAGAGCGCCGAGGACCTCGCCAAGCAGATGGAGATCGCCTACGGCACGCTCGACTCGGGCTCCACCAAGGAGTTCTTCAGGGTGAGACGGGGTGCGGGTGGGGAGGGAGATGGTGGGAGATATTTTACCTACGTGACTTTACCGAAAAAAACAAAGAGTATAGTTCCATAGTTTCATTTATTTGGGTGTAGCCCCTGTGAGCCATTCGGCTCTTGAATCGGGTGCAACCGCAACAAACAAAAAAACAAAAACACGAACAAGAAAAACTTCTTAAAGTGACTACGTGTGTGCCTGTGCAAACAGAAAACCCAGGGAAAAAAACATCAAAATATTCCTGAAATAGCACCGTACACCAACGCTGTGTGCAAAAATCCCAGTGGGATGCAAGTCAAAAACAACAACAACAAGAAAACTTAGATTAAGGCCATCAGTCTAACTCCGTACTACAATAAACAAAAAACATGAATCCTTGCAGTCACAAAAGCTCCGAATCAAGAATGCAGAGAGATGGAGGGGAGATATTTAACCCACGTGACTTTTACCAAAAAAAAACCAAAGCGTACGAATCCTTGCAGTCACGAAAGCTTCAAATCCAGGATGGAGGGAGATTTGCGGGAGGCAGAAGGGAGACAGATGGAGATCGCCTGCGGCCACGCTCGACTCGGGCTCCACCGAGGAGTTCTTCTGGGTGACACGGAGAGAGATGGAGGGAGACGGCTGGTGGACGCCGCCCCCCCTGAGAGGAGGGCACTCCCACCGGGTTGAGGAGCTCCTCGGAGTGTTTCCTTCCACCTCGCGACTGCCTCTTGAGGCCGCGTTCAACGTCACTCCGCCGCCCTTGCCGAGGACAGCCCCCCGGGCCGTCCTAGAGCCTCGGATGTTTGTTGTTTTTGCCTTTCCTATAGAACACCGTTGACGCTTATTCTTCTTGGGTCTTTCAGTAAAAGTCACGGCGATGGGTTCAAAACATCAACGTAAAACGACGTTTCGATCGCAACACGGGCGACAGTCATCAGGTGGAAAAAAGGGGGTGGTGGGATGGGGGGAGAAGCCACTATAAAGGCATGCTGTTTCTAAGGTTTATAATGGGCATAGCCCATCTTTGACGCTGCCCCGGGTAGTCCCTCTCCACGTCCTCCCCAGACTCCTCCCACGCCACCCGGGGGCTTTCGCTTCAGCGACTGCTCCTCCTCCTCCCGCCGCCCTCTCGGCAAGCCGGCAGCCCTCAATCGGGCGCAGCTCGGCAAGCCCCCTTCCACCCGGCGGCCTCCCTCGCCACCGGTGTCCACCAGCGGGGCCCCCCCCAGGGTTGCCGACCAACTGCCCTTCGGGGCCGCAGCTTCGGAGGGCCCTGAACATCGTCCACTCGGTGTCCACGGCCTCTCCCCGGGGCGGGGAGGGGGGGGGGGGGTGGTGCGAGAGCAGTTTTCCCGGAGGTGGACGTTGAAATCTTTCTGCGCCGGGTCTTCCGCCAGACGTTCCCAGAGAACCGGGCGCTGTCCGTCGGGACCTACCGCGCCTATATCTGGTCGGTGCCCAAAAGCGTCGGATCCAACTCGCCACCAGGTGGTGATCAGTTGAAAGCTCTGCCCCCTCTCTTCGCCCGAGCGTCCGGAACACACGGCCTTGGGTCCAATAATACGATGGTAAAGTTAGTCGTGGACCTTCGGGCCTCAAGGTGCTCTGGTGCTCACACGCGGTATGCACGTTGGTTCTTTCGGTAGCCAAGTCACGTAGCGGGGTGTGAAACGAAATAACGTTGACCGAATCGCGACGTTTCGGGCGCGACACAAGCGTCCGCCCCGCCTGACGAAGGACGCTTGCGTGACGCCCGAAACGTCGTGATTCGATTTTATTTTGTTTCATACCCACTACGTGACTTTGCCACCGAAAGGGCCAAAGAGTATGGATCTGTGCAGTCACGAAAACCTCAAATCTCGATTCGCACGCGGTTTTTTGCCACTGGCATTCCGTGAACCAGCGCAGAATTCCGATCGCATCTCACCGTCCGGGTTCAGATCAGGGGGTCCATTCCAACGAATCGCGCCTCTCCGGATATCTCCGTCGTTCCCCACGTGACCAGTGACATCGCCCAGTAGGACCGTAGAGTCGGTAGGGCAGCACTCTGTCAAGCACTGCACCCGCCGTTTCCAAGGAGACCCGTAGACTCGGCACTGCTACCCGTAGACTCAACACAGAGACCCGTAGACTCGGCACTGCTACCCATAGACACAGAGACCCGTAGACTCGGCACTGCTACCCGTAGACTCTAACACAGAGACCCGTAGACTCAGCACTGCTACCCGTAGACTCAACACAGAGACCCGTAGACTCGGCACTGCTACCTGTAGACTCAACACAGAGACCCGTAGACTCGGCACTGCTACCTGTAGACTCAACACAGAGACCCGTAGACTTGGCACTGCTACCCATAGACACAGAGACCCGTAGACTCGGCACTGCTACCCGTAGACTCAACACAGAGACCCGTAGACTCAGCACTGCTACCCGTAGACTCAATACAGAGACCCGTAGACTCGGCACTGCTACCCGTAGACTCAACACAGAGACCCGTAGACTCGGCACTGCTACCCGTAGACTCAATACAGAGACCCGTAGACTCGGCACTGCTACCCGTAGACTCAATACAGAGACCCGTAGACTCGGCACTGCTACCCGTAGACTCAACACAGAGACGGGTAGACTTGGGACTGCTACCCGTAGACTCCACAAAGAGACCCGTAGACTCGGCACTGCTACCCATAGACACAGAGACCCGTAGACTCAACACAGAGACCCGTAGACTCAACACAGAGACCCGTAGACTCGGCACTGCTACCCGTAGACTCAACACAGAGACCCGTAGACTCGGCACTGCTACCCGTAGACTCAACACAGAGACGGGTAGACTTGGGACTGCTACCCATAGTCTCATAACTGCTACCCATAGACTCAGCACTGCTACCCATAGACTCAACACAGAGACCCGTAGACTCGGCACTGCTACCCGTAGACTCAACACAGAGACCTGTAGACTCGGCATTGCTACCCGTAGACTCAACACAGAGACCCATAGACTCGGCACTGCTGCCTGTAGACTCAACACAGAGACCCGTAGACTCAACACAGAGACCCGTAGACTCAACACAGAGACCCGTAGACTCGGCACTGCTACCCATAGACACAGAGACCCGTAGACTCGGCACTGCTACCTGTAGACTCAACACAGAGACCCGTAGACTCGGCACTGCTACCTGTAGACTCAACACAGAGACCCGTAGACTTGGCACTGCTACCCATAGACACAGAGACCCGTAGACTCGGCACTGCTACCCGTAGACTCAACACAGAGACCCGTAGACTCAGCACTGCTACCCGTAGACTCAACACAGAGACCCGTAGGCTCGGCACTGCTACCCGTAGACTCAACACAGAGACCCGTAGACTCAGCACTGCTACGCGTAGACTCAACACAGAGACCCGTAGACTCGGCACTGCTACCCGTAGACTCAACACAGAGACGGGTAGACTTGGGACTGCTACCCGTAGACTCAACACAGAGACCCGTAGACTCGGCACTGCTACCCATAGACACAGAGACCCGTAGACTCGGCACTGCTACCCGTAGACTCAACACAGAGACCCGTAGACTCAGCACTGCTACCCGTAGACTCAACACAGAGACCCGTAGGCTCGGCACTGCTACCCGTAGACTCAACACAGAGACCCGTAGACTCGGCACTGCTACCCATAGACACAGAGACCCGTAGACTCAACACAGAGACCCGTAGACTCAACACAGAGACCCGTAGACTCAACACAGAGACCCATAGTCTCGTTACTGCTACCCGTAGACTCAACACAGAGACCCGTAGACTCAACACAGAGACCCGTAGACTCGGCACTGCTACCCGTAGACTCAACACAGAGACCTGTAGACTCGGCATTGCTACCCGTAGACTCAACACAGAGACCCATAGACTCGGCACTGCTGCCTGTAGACTCAACACAGAGACCCGTAGACTCAACACAGAGACCCGTAGACTCAACACAGAGACCCGTAGACTCGGCACTGCTACCCATAGACACAGAGACCCGTAGACTCGGCACTGCTACCCGTAGACTCAACACAGAGACCCGTAGACTTGGGACTGCTACCCATAGTCTCATAACTGCTACCCATAGACTCAGCACTGCTACCCATAGACTCAACACAGAGACCCGTAGACTCGGCACTGCTACCCATAGTCTCATAACTGCTACCCGTAGTCTCATAACTGCTACCCATAGACTCAGCACTGCTACCCATAGACTCAACACAGAGACCCGTAGACTCAACATTGCTCATAGACTCAACACTGCTACCCATAGACTCAGCACGACTTAGCTCATTAAAAAAAAAATGATCGACTGATCATCGATCAACATCTCCCACTCCCCCACTCCGACACCCACCCCCCCCCCCACCCCCGGCACCACAGCGCTCCAAGCTGGCGGTCTTCGAGAAGATGTGGTCGTACATGAAGTCAGCGGAGCCCACGGTGTTCGTGAGGACGACGCCCGAGGGGGTGGCACGCGTGCGCAAGTCCAAGGGCAAGTACGCCTACCTGCTCGAGTCCACCATGAACGAGTACATCGAGCAGCGCAAACCCTGCGACACCATGAAGGTCGGCGGGAACCTCGACTCCAAGGGCTACGGCATCGCCACGCCCAAGGGCTCCGACCTCGGGTGAGAGACGGTGGTGGTGGTGGCGGCGGCGGCGGCGGTGATCGCGGTGGCTGACTCAACACTGCACCATAGACTCAACACTGCCCATAGACTCAACACTGCACCATAGACTCAGCACTGCACCATAGACTCAACACTACCCATAGACTCAACACTACACCATAGACTCAACACTGCCCATAGACTCAACACTGCACCATAGACTCAACACTGCACCATAGACTCAACACTGCCCATAGACTCAACACTGCACCATAGACTCAACACTGCACCATAGACTCAGCACTGCACCATAGACTCAACACTGCACCATAGACTCAACACTGCCCATAGACTCAGCAATGCACCATAGACTCAGCACTGCACCACAGACTCAACACTGCCCATAGACTCAACACTGCCCATAGACTCAGCACTGCACAACAGACTCAACACTGCACCATAGACTCAACACTGCCCATAAACTCAACACTGCCGATAAACTCAACACTGCCCATAGACTCAACACTGCCCATAGACTCAACACTGCCCATAAACTCAACACTGCCCATAGACTCAACACTGCACCATAGACTCAACACTGCACCATAGACTCAGCACTGCACCATAGACTCAACACTGCACCATAGACTCAACACTGCCCATAGACTCAGCAATGCACCATAGACTCAGCACTGCACCACAGACTCAACACTGCCCATAGACTCAACACTGCCCATAGACTCAGCACTGCACAACAGACTCAACACTGCACCATAGACTCAACACTGCCCATAAACTCAACACTGCCGATAAACTCAACACTGCCCATAGACTCAACACTGCCCATAGACTCAACACTGCCCATAAACTCAACACTGCCCATAGACTCAACACTGCACCATAGACTCAACACTGCACCATAGACTCAACACTGCACCATAAACTCAACACTGCACCATAGACTCAACACTGCACCAGAGACTCAACACTGCACCATAGACTCAACACTGCCCATAGACTCAACACTGCACCATAGACTCAACACTGCACCATATACCCAGCACTGCACCATCGACTCAACACTGCACCATAGACTCAACACTGCACCATAGACTCAACACTGCACCATAGACTCAGCACTGCACCATAGACTCAACACTGCACCATATACTCAACACTGCCCATAGACTCAACACTGCACCATAGACTCAACACTGCACCATAGACTCAGCACTGCACCATAGACTTAACACTGCACCATAGACTCAGCACTGCACCATAGACTCAGCACTGCCCATAGACTCAACACTGCAACATAGACTCAACACTACCCATAGACTCAACACTGCACCATAGACTCAACACTACACCATAGACTCAACACTGCACCATAGACTCAACACTGCCCATAGACTCAACACTGCACCATAGACTCAACACTGCACCATAGACTCAGCACTGCATCATAGACTCAACACTGCCCATAGACTCAGCACTGCACCACAGACTCAACACTGCCCATAGACTCAACGCTGCCCATAGACTCAACACTGCACCATAGACTCAGCACTGCACCATAGACTCAACACTGCAGCATAGACTCAACACTGCACCATAGACTCAACACTGCACCATAGACTCAACACTGCCCATAGACTCAACACTGCCCATAGACTCAACGCTGCCCATAGACTCAACACTGCACCATAGACTCAGCACTGCACCATAGACTCAACACTGCAGCATAGACTCAACACTGCACCATAGACTCAACACTGCACCATAGACTCAACACTGCCCATAGACTCAACACTGCCCATAGACTCAACACTGCCCATAGACTCAACACTGCACCACAGACTCAACACTGCACCATAGACTCAACACTGCACCATAGACTCAACACTGCACCATAGACTCAACACTGCACCATAGACTCAACACTGCACCATAGACTCAACACTACCCATAGACTCAACACTGCCCATAGACCACAAGGTAATGCCCATCGCCTTCACACTCACTTCTGCTGCTGTGTCCTCACCGAATTCTAAACAGATTTTGTTTAAGGCCAGCCTCTCTTTAATCTCAGAGAGGATAAGACTACTCCGTTTTGAACTCGATACTTTAGACAGGACTCTCCTACAAGCTCATTTAACGTTAACACAAAAAATGTCACCTGATTGGAACCACATAGACAACATGACTGCTTCTTCTGCCGATTCACTTTCAATCAAATGTAAAGCTAACCTAATTGCTAAATTCAACCACCTATCAGAGAAAAACCCGGTTCCACAGATCACAAAACTAGATGTTAACAAAATTGTTATCAATCAGAGTAGCACCCCGATTTCGGACAATCTGAAAACAGTATTGGTTA
The DNA here is from genome assembly GCF_048934315.1 of Petromyzon marinus. Classification (NCBI taxonomy): domain Eukaryota; kingdom Metazoa; phylum Chordata; class Hyperoartia; order Petromyzontiformes; family Petromyzontidae; genus Petromyzon; species Petromyzon marinus. Next base: position 1,401,551 of record NC_133742.1, on the reverse strand, counting down.
AAGGACTGAATTTCCCTGTCACCCCAAAACATATACCGATAGATGATATCATTTCTCAGGTCTATGTAGCCCTCAAACGTATAGGACACATCCAAGCAGACGTCGCGAGAGCTGAAATAGCTACTATTCTTAAGAATGCTAAGAAACCCATTAGCAACATCAGCAAAGATGAACGCTCTGAACTCGTGAAATTAAAAGAGAGACATGATATAGTCATCCTCTCAGCCGACAAGGGCAATGCAACTGTAATTATGGATAAAAACTCATACAACAATCAAATTCAGGGCCTACTCAATGATGGTAGTTACTCAAAAATCAAAAATGACCCTAATAATAGCCTAACTATAAAAACCAACAAGATCATCACAAGTTTGACCCCCCTAATCGAACAAACTAAACGTCCCTCCCTAAAACCTTCTGCTGCAAGACCACCTAGATTCTATGGTCTTCCAAAGATTCATAAGGAAGGCACTCCACTACGACCCATCGTATCCACGATCAACTCCCCTACCTATAAGCTGGCACGTTTTCTGTCGGATACCTTGCTACCTTTCACTGGCAAGACCTCCTCAGCAGTACTTAACTCTGCCCAATTGGTTTCTATGGTCAAGGACGTTGTACTGTCCCCTGACGATATCCTTATCAGCTTCGATGTGGTCTCCTTGTTCACCAAGGTCCCGGTACCTGATACTATTGATATAATTGAAAATTTGGTACAACATGGACTAAACCCCGAGGTACCTACTTTGGTCAGGCACTGCCTCACCAACACCTACTTTACTTGGAATGGCTCCTTCTACAAACAAAATTAGGGTACCCCCATGGGATCCCCCTTATCACCAGTGATAGCCAATGCTTTCATGGAGAAATTTGAATCGGAAGTCATCCAGACTGCCACCCTCAGACCTTCCCTGTGGAAGAGATATGTGGATGACACTTTCATCATTTGGCCACATGGCCTCCCAGCTCTGAACCTTTTCCTACACCACATCAATTCCAGACATCCCGCCATCAAATTCACCATGGAAGTGGAGAAGGATGGCAGGCTACCATTCTTGGATGTTCTGTTTAAGAGGAAACCTGATGGCTCATTGGGGCATTCTGTATACAGGAAACCCTCCCACACAGATTCCTACTTGAAGCCTGATTCCGACCACCACCCAGCTCAGAAGAATTCTCTCATCAAAACTTTATACCATAGGGCTCATTGCATTTCGGACCAACACCACCTGACCAGTGAATTAAAACATGTACACCTGGCCCTCAAAAGGAATGGATACTCTGACAGTACCATCCGCCAAGCTGTTTTTCCCTCCATACAGAAACAACCACTTGATACTCCGGTCAAAACCATCACACTACCATATATAGCAGGCGTTACTAAAAAGATTTCCAAAATTCTAAACAAAAAAGATCCAGGTCCGGTTCAATACAGTACACAAAATTCGTGATCTGATCCCATCCGTGAAGGATGTCATTCCTGACTTACAGTACCCCGGGGTTTACAAATTGAGTTGTACCTGCGGTAATTGCTATATCGGGGAGACGAAGCGACATGTCTCTGACCGAATTCGCGAGCACAAATCAGATTTGAAACACGGCAGAACGAATTCTTCTGCCGTAGCTGATCACTGTCACAACGCTGTGGGTGATCACGATGTAATTTTCTCCGATACCAAGGTTCTTTGCAAACCCACGGGTTTTTATCACAGAGATTTGTTCACGAGGCAATTCAGATCTACAAACACGGACACAATTTCAACCGAGAAGATGGTTTCAAATTAAGCAGCCATTGGAAAGATGTTCTAAATCGAACCAAACATTAAACTAATTTTCAATGGTACAGAATATTTTTCAAGTAGTGGTACCCCAAACTTTCGCAGCTTCTTAAAATCCCCTTTTCACACAACCAGCATGCCTCGCCAGCCTGCACAGGTGGACCCCCTCCCCTACCTTTCATCATGCTAAGTCCGCCTATTAAAATGCAAATGTTTATGCTAATTCCTTTGTCAAGGCACCTTAATTCCTCTCACACAGCTTAAAGGTCGCGGTCTGAGCTTGGCTGTGTTTCACTCCAGCGCTGTCCTCGAGACAATCTGGTCCCTTCACCTGATGAAGGCCGCTTGTGTTGTGGCCGAAACGTCGTGATTTTTGTTGTTTTATTTTTTACCTACGTGGTGACTTTACCGAATAGAACCAAAGAGTATGGATCCTTGCAGTCATGAAAGCTTCACATCTAGCACTGCCCATAGACTCAACACTGCACCATAGACTCAACACTGCACCATAGACTCAACACTGCCCATAGACTCAACACTGCCCATAGACTCAACACTGCCCATAAACTCAACACTGCCCATAGACTCAACACTGCCCATAAACTCAACACTGCCCATAGACTCAACACTGCACCATAGATTCAACACTGCACCAAGACTCAACACTGCCCATAGACTCAACACTGCACCATAGACTCAGCACTGCACCATAGACTCAACACTGCACCATAGACTCAGCACTGCACCATAGACTCAACACTGCCCATAGACTCAACACTGCACCATAGACTCAACACTGCACCATAGACTCAACACTGCCCATATACTCAACACTGCACCATAGACTCAGCACTGCAACATAGACTCAACACTGCACCGTAGACTCAGCACTGCACCATAGATTCAACACTGCACCATACACTCAACACTGCCCATAGACTCAACACTGCACCAATGAATCAACACTGCCCATAGACTCAACACTGCCCATAGAATCAACACTGCCCATAGACTCAACACTGCACCATAGACTCAACACTGCCCATAGACTCAACACTGCACCATAGAATCAACACTGCCCATAGACTCAACACTGCCCATAGACTCAACACTGCCCATAGACTCAACACTGCACCATAGACTCAACACTGCTCATAGACTCAACACTGCCCATAGACTCAACACTGCCCATAGACTCAACACTGCACCATAGACTCAACACTGCACCATAGACTCAACACTGCCCATAGATTCTACACTGCCCATAGACTCAACACTGCCCATAGACTCAACACTGCACCATAGACTCAGCACTGCATCATAGACTCAACACTGCACCATAGACTCAGCACTGCACCATAGACTCAACACTGCCCATAGACTCAACACTGCCCATAGACTCAAGACTGCACCATAGACTCAACACTGCTCATAGACTCAACACTGCCCATAGACTCAACACTGCCCATAGACTCAACACTGCCCATAGACTCAACACTGCCCATAAACTCAACACTGCCCATAGACTCAACACTGCACCATAGATTCAACACTGCACCATAGACTCAACACTGCCCATAGACTCAACACTGCACCATAGACTCAGCACTGCACCATAGACTCAACACTGCACCATAGACTCAGCACTGCACCATAGACTCAACACTGCCCATAGACTCAACACTGCACCATAGACTCAATACTGCACCATAGACTCAATACTGTACCATAGACTCAACACTGCCCATAGACTCAACACTGCACCATAGACTCAGCACTGCACCATAGACTCAACACTGCCCATAGACTCAACACTGCACCATAGACTCTACACTGCACCATAGACTCAACACTGCACCATAGACTCAACACTGCCCATAGACTCAACACTGCACCATAGACTCAACACTGCCCATAGACTCAATACTGCACCATAGACTCAACACTGCACCATAGACTCAACACTGCCCATAGACTCTACACTGCCCATAGACTCAACACTGCACCATAGACTCAACACTGCACCATAGACTCAACACTGCACCGTAGACTCAGCACTGCCCCATAGACTCAACACTGCACCATAGACTCAACACTGCACCATAGACTCAACACTGCACCATAGACTCAACACTGCACCATAGACTTAACACTGCCCATAGACTCAACACCGCTACCCAGGTGTTGATGATGTTGATGATGTTGTTGATGTTGTTGATGATGATGATGATGTTGATGATGATGTTGTTGATGATGATGTTGATAATGTTGTTGTTGATGTTGTTGATGTTGATGATGATGATGATGTTGTTGATGATGATGTTGTTGATGTTGTTGTTGATGTTGTTGATGTTGTTGTTAATGTAGAAACGCGGTGAACTTGGCCGTGTTGAAGCTCAACGAGCAGGGCCTCCTGGACAAGCTGAAGAATAAATGGTGGTACGACAAGGGGGAGTGTGGGAGTGGTGGTGGTGACTCCAAGGTAACATCACCATCACCACCATCACCACTAACATCACCATCACCACCATCACCATCACCACCATCACCACCATCACCACCACCATCACCACCATCACCACCACCATCACCACCATCACCACCATCATCACCATCACCACCATCATCACCACCATCACCACCACCATCACCACCATCACCACCATCATCACCATCACCAGCACCATCACCACCACCATCACCACTAACATCACCACTAACATCACCACTAACATCACCACTAACATCACCATCACCAGCATCACCACTAACATCACCATCACCACCATCACCACTAACATCTTCACCATCACCATCATCACCACCATCACCACCACCATCACCACCATCACCACCGTCATCACCATCACCAGCACCATCACCACCACCATCACCACTAACATCACCACTAACATCACCACTAACATCACCATCACCAGCATCACCACTAACATCACCATCACCACCATCACCACTAACATCTTCACCATCACCATCATCACCACCATCACCAGAACCATCACCACCACCATCATCACCATCATCACCATCACCACCATCAGCGGTGTGCACTTCCATCCCATGTCATTATCACTTCCCCCTCTCTCTTTTTTTACGATCAGAGGAAACGAGAAGATGCTCGGTGTAGTCGGCACTTTGCTCCGCTCATCATTTCGTTTTTTTGTTTTTCATGCTTTTCTTTATGTAACCCCCCTCCTCCCCTGTTTAAATGGAAGATTTCACGCTCTAGTCTCCTCCTTCTTACCCCATCCCCCCCTCTCTCTCTCTACCCCCCCTCCCTCTCTACCCCCCTCTCTCTACTTCCTCTCTCTACCCCCCCCCCTCTCTCTCTACCCCCCTCTCTCTCTCTCTCTACCCCCTCTCTCTCTACCCCCTCTCTCTCTACCCCCTCTCTCTCTACCCCCCCTCTCTCTACCCCCCTCTCTCTCTACCCCCCCCCTCTCTCTACCCCCCCCCCCTCTCTCTACCCCCCTCTCTCTCTCTCTACCCCCCGCCCTCTCTCTACCCCCCCCCCTCTCTCTACCCCCCTCTTTCTCTACCCCCCCCCTCTCTCTCTACCCCCCTCTCTCTCTCTACCCCCCTCTCTCTCTACCCCCCCCCCTCTCTCTACCCCCCTCTCTCTCTCTCTCCCCCCTCTCCCTCTACCCCCTCTCCCCCCTCTTTCCTCTCCCCCCTCTTCCCCCTCTCCCCTCTCTCTCCCCCTCTCTCCTCCCTCTCTCCTCTCCCCTCTCCCCCTCCCTCTCCCCCCTCTCCCCCCCCTCTCCCCCTCTCCCCCCCCCTCTCTCTGTGCTCCCTCTGGGCTTGTCGCTGTGTGCCAGGCTAATTGCTCTGCATGGGCTGCCGGGGTCCTGTGGGGATCAGTGCTGAACTCAGCAAACAGAAAGTGTGCGCGCGTGTGTGTGTGTGTTTATACATACACACATAGTGTGTATGTGTGTGTGTGTGTTTATACATACACACAGTGTGTGTGTGTTTATACATACATAGTGTGTGTGTGTTTATACATACATAGTGTGTGTGTGTGTGTTTATACATACACACAGTGTGTGTGTGTTTATACATACACACATAGTGTGTGTGTGTGTTTATACATACACACATAGTGTGTGTGTGTTTATACATACACACATAGTGTGTGTGTGTTTATACATACACACATAGTGTGTGTGTGTTTATACATACACACATAGTGTGTGTGTGTGTTTATACATACACATATAGTGTGTGTGTGTGTTTATACATACACACATAGTGTGTGTGTGTGTTTATACATACACACATAGTGTGTGTGTTTATACATACATACATAGTGTGTGTGTGTGTTTATACATACACACATACATAGTGTGTGTGTGTTTATACACACACACATACATAGTGTGTGTGTGTTTATACACACACATACATACACATACATAGAGTGTGTGTTTATACACATACACACATACATAGAGTGTGTGTTTATACACATACATAGTGTGTGTGTTTATACACACACACATACATAGTGTGTGTGTTTATAAACATACACACATACATAGTGTGTGTGTGTTTATACACATACACACACAAACACATACACACACATAGAGTATGTGTGTGTATGTTTATACATACACACACATACATACACATACATAGAGTGTGTGTGTGTTTATACACATACACACAAACACATACACACACATAGAGTATGTGTGTGTGTTTATACATACGCACATAGTGTGTGTGTGTGTTTATACACACACACATACATACACATACATAGTGTGTGTGTTTATACACATACACATACATAGAGTGTGTGTTTATACACATACATAGTGTGTGTGTTTATACACATACACACATACATAGTGTGTGTGTTTATACACACATACATAGTGTGTGTGTGTTTATACACATACACACATACATAGTGTGTGTGTTTATACACGTACATAGTGTGTGTGTTTATACACACATACATACACATACATAGAGTGTGTGTTTATACATACACACATACATAGAGTGTGTGTTATACCCTCGATCCGGCCGAACAAAAGCTGTTTCGGCATGCGGTGGCTGGGCATGCGGGCTACATGACCCAGCCATCGCAGCCTTGCCCGCCGGAGGAGCTCACCGATAGGACCTTGCCCAGATCTTTCAAGGATTTGTGAGCTCCTCACACAATCCAGTCTGGTTAAACCCAGGATGGATCGTAGGCAGGCCAGCCTAAATGTTTCTAACTGGCGAAAATGTTCCATTAGGGGGGTCCACGTTTCGCAAGCGTAGAGAAGGGAGGAAATGACCGTGGCCGAGAAGACCTGAAGCTTAGTGCGGAGCGACAGACCAGGTTACGCAACCAATGAAAAGATATTGCCGCTCGATTGATTCGGAGTGAGACCTCTGCTGTTAAACTGGAGCCGGTCATAAGCACACTGCCCAGGTATGGGAAACTCTCCACTCTCTCCACAACTGCCCCATCACCGATTGGCAGTTGTGGGGGTGGAGTGTCCGATGGTACAAAATACCCAGGCAGGTGCTTAGTTTTGGTGGGGCTGATGGTAAGGCCCCACCTCTTAGTGGCACGCTCCAGTCTCAGCAGCAGCGTCTCCAACTCCTCCTCTGCATAAGCAGCTATTACCAAATCATCAGCATACATAACGTGGTTGAGCAATAGGGAGCCATCCCTTGACCGCACCCGGGCATCGATCAGCATCCCATTGCAACTGTACCAGATGGAAATTCCTCCGGTACAGCTATTGAAGGCTTTACGAACTACATGGTGGAAATAGATATCAAATAATGTGTGAGCCAAAGGACATCCCTGTCGCACCCTAAGGTGTACAGGGAATAGCTCCGACTCCCGGCCATGTAGTCTTACCTGGACCTGCTCACCATCATGAAGGTCCTTAATGATCGTGAGCAGCGGGTCAGGGACTCCGAAAGCACGAAGAACAACCCAGAGCCCAGGCCTACTGATGGTATCATCGGCCTTTACCAGGTCAATAAAGCAGAGATGCAGGTCTTGTTGGAATTCCCTGCACCTCTGCTGTAGCAGACAGACAGAAAATATGGCATCTGTGTAGGACCGCCCTTTCCTGAAACCGCATTGGGGCTCCGCAAACCTCTCCTCAGCGTGCCTGGCAAGGCGATGCTGAATTATCCTTGCCAGCACCTTTCCCGGCACACTGAGGAGTGAGATGCCCCTGTACTTGTTACAGTTTGTGCGGTCCCCCTTCTTAAAGAGCGGGACCACCAGGGCATCCTTGTAATCCTGCGGAACCCGTCCAGTGGTCCAGACTGTTGTTATGATGTCATATAGGGCAGTCTGTGTGCAAACGCCACCCTCCCTCAGCATTTCTCTTGGGAGATCATCTCTGCCTGCTGCCTTTCCTGGTCTCAGACTCTCAATCGCCTTCAGTATTTCCTCAATAGATGGCACCTCAGCCAGCCACTCACAGCGGGTCACTTCTTTCAATATTTGAGACACCGCAGCCTCAGCAGGGTCATCCCCACTTTGCCCCACGTTGTTATCCAAACGTGTTCCTGGGGGTCGGAGATTGGATCACCGTTCTTTCCCCTAATGATGGTAATAGGTGTGGCGCTGCAGGTTACTTTTTTGATGTAGTTAAATTTGTGATCACGGGCCACTGAGGCAGACTACATCTCCTCAGCAACCCGCGACCACCACCCATCCTTGCAGCGCCTCACAGCTCTCCGAACCTCCGAGCGAAGGCTGCAGTAAGCCTCCTCATTCTCTGACGTGGGATGCTGTAGACGATGAGAGTGGGCCTGTCGCTTTTTCTCAGCCAGCTTGAACACCTCCTCTGTCAGCCAGGGTCTCTGGGGAGGTCTGGACCGCGTACCCAAAGCAGCTATTGCAGCTGTATGAGTCAGTCCTAAACCTCGACCATTTTCCCTCGACATCAGGAGGAGTGGGGGACGATGCCAACCCCAGCCGCAAGCGATGATTAAATTCTCGTTTGCAACTTTCATCAGCTAGCTGAGAACAGGCCACTTTAGGTTGGAATGGGTTCCTGGGTGTACACCCACCACCGGAGTGGAAGAATGGCAGGCGCATCTTACAGATGACAAGTCCATGGTCAGAGGGCAGATCAGCTCCACGGTAGGTCCTGGTGTCAAGGACATGGGCTCGCATTCGCTGGTCCGTCACTATGTAGTCCAGCAGATGTTCTTGCTTGGACCCGGCATGCATCCATGATGTTGTGTGGATGCACCGATGCCGGAACAGCGTTTTGATAATTACAAGCCCATGGGTTGCACAAAAATCTAGCAGGAGGTCATATAAGCCATCTGACTCATCGGCCTTGCCTGCATCCCTCCACGGATGTTAGTCTTCAGTGGGGGAATAAGTAACCACGACCACCACTCCTCTCCTCCGGTTGATGGGAAGGCGAGCCCAAAGTAGCCTGGGGCTTACAGCTTCCCACACCTCACCGCCACGCTCCCACGCCCCCTTCATTCTTTTGTTCAGAAGAAGAGCCACTCCCTGTTGTTTGGCAGTCTGCTGCCCCGAATAGAGGACTGTCCACCCCTCATGGCGGCAGGAGCCAGAACCGGTCCACCGGACCTCCTGAATGCCACAGAGATCCAGGCAGTACCGGTCCAGCTCCCGACAGAGGAGTGGCAGCTTCTCATCCGCAGTGAGCGTTCGAACATTCCACGTGGCCACACGTAGTGGTTTTTTTGTTGTTTCTGGAGGAGCCTCGAGGGTAGAGATTCAATCTCATCGCTCCGCCAATTGGGGTTTGGCCAGGAGACGTCATAGACACCTGTTCCCCCGGGGCCTTTCGGCACAAGCTTATTTAGTAAATTTTGTCGTGGTGGTTTTGTGGTAATTAATTGAAGGTGGAGGGGTTACCAACTCCTCACACCCGTCCATAGCCCCCATTTGGCTGCCGTGGTGGTTACAAACGCCATGAGGGGAAAGGCCAATCGGCACCACGAGGTGGTAGGGGGTTGTTTTGCCGGACTACACACACACACGTGTACACACACACACACACACGTGTACACACACACATACACGTGTACACACACACACGTGTGTACACACTCATGATGATGCTCCTAATGATGATTATGCTGCTCCTTCTGATGCTCCTTCTGCTGCTCCTGCTGATGATGCTACTGATGATGATGCTGCTGCTCCTGCTGCTCCTTCTCATGCTCCTTCTGCTGCTCCTGCTGATGCTACTGATGATGCTACTGATGATGATTCTGTTGCTCCTTCTGATGCTCCTTCTGCTGCTCCTGCTGATGATGGTGATGCTACTGATGATGCTACTGATGATGATTCTGCTGCTCCTTCTGCTGCTCCTTCTGCTGCTCCTGCTGATGATGGTGATGCTACTGATGATGATTCTGATGCTCCTTCTGCTGCTGCTCCTGCTGATGATGGTGATGCTACTGATGATGATTCTGATGATGATGCTGCTGCTGCCCCTGCTGATGATGGTGATGCTCCTGATGATGATTCTGATGATGATGATGCTGCTGCTGCCCCTGCTGATGATGCTACTGCTACCGATGCTGCTGGTGCTGGTGGTGGCAGGACAGGACCAGTGCTCTGAGTCTGAGTAACGTGGCGGGAGTGTTCTACATCCTGGTCCTTCTGATGCTCCTTCTGATGATGGTGGTGCTACTGATGATGATTCTGATGATGATGGTGGTGGCAGGACAAGACCAGTGATCTGTGTCTGAGTAACGTGGCGGGAGTGTTCTACATCATGCTCCTTCTGATGCTCCTTCTGCTGCTGCCCCTGCTGATAATGGTGATGCTACTGATGATGATGCTGCTGCTGCCCCTGCTGATGATGGTGATGCTACTGATGATGATGCTGATGATGCTGCTGCTGCCCCTGCTGATGATGGTGGTGGCAGGACAAGACCAGTGCTCTGAGTCTGAGTAACGTGGCGGGAGTGTTCTACATCATGCTCCTTCTGATGATGGTGATGCTACTGATGATGATTCTGATGATGCTGGTGGTGGCAGAACAAGACGAGTGCTCTGAGTCTGAGTAACGTGGCGGGAGTGTTCTACATCCTGGTCCTTCTGATGATGGTGATGCTACTGATGATGATTCTGCTGATGCTGGTGGTGGCAGGACAAGACGAGTGCTCTGAGTCTGAGTAACGTGGCGGGAGTGTTCTACATCCTGGTTCTTCTGATGATAATGGCAGGACAAGACGAGTGCTCTGAGTCTGAGTAACGTGGCGGGAGTGTTCTACATCCTGGTCCTTCTGATGATGGTGGTGGCAGGACAAGACGAGTGCTCTGAGTCTGAGTAACGTGGCGGGAGTGTTCTACATCCTGGTCCTTCTGATGCTGGTGGTGGCAGGACAAGACGAGTGCTCTGAGTCTGAGTAACGTGGCGGGAGTGTTCTACATCCTGGTCCTTCTGATGCTGGTGGTGGCAGGACAAGACGAGTGCTCTGAGTCTGAGTAACGTGGCGGGAGTGTTCTACATCCTGGTCCTTCTGATGGTGGTGGTGGCAGGACAAGACGAGTGCTCTGAGTCTGAGTAACGTGGCGGGAGTGTTCTACATCCTGGTCCTTCTGATGATGGTGGTGGCAGGACAAGACGAGTGCTCTGAGTCTGAGTAACGTGGCGGGAGTGTTCTACATCCTGGTCCTTCTGATGCTGGTGGTGGCAGGACAAGACGAGTGCTCTGAGTCTGAGTAACGTGGCGGGAGTGTTCTACATCCTGGTCCTTCTGATGATGATGGCAGGACAAGACGAGTGCGCTGAGTCTGAGTAACGTGGCGGGAGTGTTCTACATCCTGGTCCTTCTGATGCTGGTGGTGGCAGGACAAGACGAGTGCTCTGAGTCTGAGTAACGTGGCGGGAGTGTTCTACATCCTGGTCCTTCTGATGATGGTGATGGCAGGACAATACGAGTGCTCTGAGTCTGAGTAACGTGGCGGGAGTGTTCTACATCCTGGTCCTTCTGATGATGGTGGTGCTACTGATGATGATTCTGATGATGGTGGTGGCAGGACAAGACGAGTGCTCTGAGTCTGAGTAACGTGGCGGGAGTGTTCTACATCCTGGTCCTTCTGATGCTGGTGGTGGCAGGACAAGACGAGTGCTCTGAGTCTGAGTAACGTGGCGGGAGTGTTCTACATCCTGGTCCTTCTGATGATGGTGGTGGCAGGACAAGACGAGTGCTCTGAGTCTGAGTAACGTGGCGGGAGTGTTCTACATCCTGGTCCTTCTGATGATGCTGGTGGTGGCAGGACAAGACGAGTGCTCTGAGTCTGAGTAACGTGGCGGGAGTGTTCTACATCCTGGTCCTTCTGATGCTGGTGGTGGCAGGACAAGACGAGTGCTCTGAGTCTGAGTAACGTGGCGGGAGTGTTCTACATCCTGGTCCTTCTGATGATGGTGGTGGCAGGACAAGACGAGTGCTCTGAGTCTGAGTAACGTGGCGGGAGTGTTCTACATCCTGGTCCTGCTGATGATGGTGATGCTACTGATGACGATTCTGATGATGCTGGTGGTGGCAGGACAAGACGAGTGCTCTGAGTCTGAGTAACGTGGCGGGAGTGTTCTACATCCTGGTCCTGCTGATGATGGTGATGCTACTGATGATGATTCTGATGATGCTGGTGGTGGCAGGACAAGACGAGTGCTCTGAGTCTGAGTAACGTGGCGGGAGTGTTCTACATCCTGGTCCTGCTGATGATGGTGATGCTACTGATGATGATTCTGATGATGCTGGTGGTGGCAGGACAAGACGAGTGCTCTGAGTCTGAGTAACGTGGCGGGAGTGTTCTACATCCTGGTCCTTCTGATGATGGTGATGCTACTGATGATGATTCTGATGATGCTGGTGGTGGCAGGACAAGACGAGTGCTCTGAGTCTGAGTAATGTGGCGGGAGTGTTCTACATCCTGGTCCTTCTGATGATGGTGATGGCAGGACAAGACGAGTGCTCTGAGTCTGAGTAACGTGGCGGGAGTGTTCTACATCCTGGTCCTTCTGATGCTGGTGGTGGCAGGATAAGACGAGTGCTCTGAGTCTGAGTAACGTGGCGGGAGTGTTCTACATCCTGGTCCTTCTGATGATGGTGGTGGCAGGACAAGACGAGTGCTCTGAGTCTGAGTAATGTGGCGGGAGTGTTCTACATCCTGGTCCTTCTGATGCTGGTGGTGGCAGGACAAGACGAGTGCTCTGAGTCTGAGTAACGTGGCGGGAGTGTTCTACATCCTGGTCCTTCTGATGATGGTGGTGGCAGGACAAGACGAGTGCTCTGAGTCTGAGTAATGTGGCGGGAGTGTTCTACATCCTGGTCCTTCTGATGATGGTGGTGGCAGGACAAGACGAGTGCTCTGAGTCTGAGTAACGTGGCGGGAGTGTTCTACATCCTGGTCCTTCTGATGATGGTGGCAGGACAAGACGAGTGCTCTGAGTCTGAGTAACGTGGCGGGAGTGTTCTACATCCTGGTCCTTCTGATGATGGTGGTGGCAGGACAAGACGAGTGCTCTGAGTCTGAGTAACGTGGCGGGAGTGTTCTACATCCTGGTCCTTCTGATGATGGTGGTGGCAGGACAAGACGAGTGCTCTGAGTCTGAGTAACGTGGCGGGAGTGTTCTACATCCTGGTCCTGCTGATGATGGTGATGCTCCTTCTGATGACGATGCTGATGCTCCTTCTGCTGCTGCTGCTGCTGCTGCCCCTGCTGATGCTGGTGGTGGCAGGACAAGACGAGTGCTCTGAGTCTGAGTAATGTGGCGGGAGTGTTCTACATCCTGGTCCTTCTGATGATGGTGGTGGCAGGACAAGACGAGTGCTCTGAGTCTGAGTAACGTGGCGGGAGTGTTCTACATCCTGGTCCTTCTGATGATGGTGGTGGCAGGACAAGACGAGTGCTCTGAGTCTGAGTAACGTGGCGGAAGTGTTCTACATCCTGGTCCTTCTGATGATGGTGGTGGCAGGACAAGACGAGTGCTCTGAGTCTGAGTAACGTGGCGGGAGTGTTCTACATCCTGGTGGGAGGTCTGGGACTCGCCATGCTTGTGGCGCTCGTCGAATTCTGCTACAAGTCCCGGGCGGAGGCCAAGCGCATGGGGAACACATACGTGAGTGTGTGTGTGTGTACGTGAGTGTGTGTGTGTGTGTGTACGTGAGTGTGTGTGTGTGTACGTGAGTGTGTGTGTGTGTACGTGAGTGTGTGTGTGTGTGTGTACGTGAGTGTGTGTGTACGCGCGAGCGTGTGTGTGTGTACGCGCGAGCGTGTGTGTGTGTACACGCGAGCGTGTGTGTGTGTACGCGCGAGCGTGTGTGTGTGTGTGTACGCGCGAGCGTGTGTGTGTGTGTGTGTACGCGCGAGCGTGTGTGTGTGTACGCGCGTGAGTGTGTGTGTATGCGCGAGAGTCTGTGTGTACGCGCGAGAGCGTGTGTGTGTGTACGCGTACCCTACCTCCTCGCGGTGCCGAACGGGCAACTCTGCCGTGGACAGTGCTGTGGGGGGAGGTCCAATTGTGATTGGCTCCTCCCCTCATGGCATATGTGTCCACCACAGGGGGCTAAACGGGGGCTCTGGACGGGTGCGAGGGGCTGGTAACCCCTCCACCTTCAATTAATTACCACTAAACCGCGAATTAAGTATATAACTAATAAGCTTGTGCCGGAGGCCCCGGGGGGCCAGGCGTCTATGACGTCTCCTGGCCAAACCCCAATTGGCGGAGCCAGGAGATTGAATTTCTACCCTCGGGGCTCCTCCAGAAACAACGAAAAACCACTACGGGTGGCCACGTGGAATGTTCGAACGCTCACTGCGGAGGAGAGGCTGTCACTGCGGAGGAGAGGCTGCCACTCCTCTGTCGGGAGCTGGACCGGTACCGCCTGGATCTATGTGGCATTCAGGAGGTCCGGTGGACCGGCTCTGGCTCCTGCAACCATGAAGGGTGGAATGTCCTCTACTCGGGGCAGCAGACTGCCAAACAACAGGGTGTGGCTCTTCTTTTGAACAAAAGAATGAAGGGGGCGTGGGAGCGTGGCGGTGAGGTGTGGGAAGCTGTAAGCCCCAGGCTACTTTGGGCTCACCTTCCCATCAACCGGAGGCGAGGAATGGTGGTCGTGGTTACCTATGCCCCCACCGAAGATGAACATCCGTGGAGGGATGCAGGCAAAGCCGATGAGTCAGATGCCTTCTATGACCTCCTATCACAGGTGCTGGCTAAAGTGGCCCCTCGGGATAGAGTCATCATGTTGGGTGACTTCAATGCCTGAGTTGGTCATGATACTGGCACCTGGTCTGCAGTGATTGGAGGGCAAGAGCCAGATCAGCTCAATAACAACGGTAGGAGGCTGCTAGATTTTTGTGCATCCCATGGGCTTGTAATTACCAACACGCTGTTCCGGCATCGGCGCATCCACACAACATCATGGATGGATGCATGCCGGGTCCAAGCAAGAACATCTGCTGGACTACATAGTGACGGACCAGCGGATGCGAGCCCATGTCCTTGACACCAAGACCTACCATGGAGCTGATCTGCCCTCTGACCATCGACTAGTCATCTGTAAGATGCGCCTGCCATTCTTCCACTCCGGTGGTGGGTGTACACCCAGGACCCCATTCCAACCTAAAGTGGTCTGGTCTCAGTTATCTGATGAAAGTTGGAAGCGAGAATTTCATCATCGCTTGCGGCTGGGATTGGCATCGTCCCCGACTCCTCCTGATGTCGAGGGTAAATGGTCGAGGTTTAGGACTGTGACTCATGCAGCTGCAATAGCTGCTTTGGGTACGCGGTCCAGACCTCCCCAGAGACCCTGGCTGACAGAGGAGGTGTTCAGGATGGTTGAGAAAAAGCGACAGGCCCACTGTCATCGGCTACAGAATCCCACGTCAGAGAATGAGGAGGCTTACCGCAGCCTTCGCTCGGAGGTTCGGAGAGCCGTGAGGCGCTGCAAGGATGGGTGGTGGTCGCGGGTTGCTGAGGAGATGGAGTCTGCCTCAGTGGCCCGTGATCACAAATCTCTATTTAACTCCATCAAAAAAGTAATCTGCAGCGCCACACCTATTACCATCATTAGGGGAAAAAACGGTGACCCAATCTCCGACCCCCAGGAACAGATTTGCAGATGTGCTGAGCATTTCTGTGAGGTCCTGGGGGAGGGAAATTCCCTCAGCCAGGAAAACATCGTGGCACAAAGTGAGGATGACCCTGCTGAGGCTGCAGTGCCTCAAATATTGGAAGAAGTCACCCCCTGTGAGTGGCTGGCTGAGGTGCCATCTGTTGAGGAAGTACTGAAGGCAATCCGGAGTCTGAGACCAGGAAAGGCAGCGGGCAGAGATGATCTCCCAAGCGAAATGCTGAGGGAGGGCGGCGTTTGTGCACAGACTGCCCTATATGACATCATAACAACAGTCTGGACCACTGGACGGGTTCCGCAGGACTGGAAGAATGCCCTGGTGGTCCCCCTCTTGAAGAAGGGGGACCGCACAGACTGTAACAACTACAGGGGCATCTCACTCCTCAGTCTCCCGGGAAAGGTCCTGGCAAGGATTATTCAACATCGCCTTGCCAGGCACGCTGAGGAGAGGCTTGCGGAGCACCAATGCGGTTTCAGGAAAGGGCGGTCCTGCACAGATGCCATATTTTCTGTCTCTCTGCTACAGCAGAGGTGTAGGGAATTCCAACAAGACCTACATCTCTGCTTTATTGACCTGGTCAAGGCCTATGATACCATCAGTAGGCCTGGGCTCTGGGTTGTTCTTCGTGCTTTTGGAGTACCTGACCCTCTGCTCACGATCATTAAGGACCTTCATGATGGTGAGCAGGCCCGGGTAAAACTACGTGGCCGGGAGTCAGAGCCATTCCCTGTACACCTTGGGGTGCGACAGAGATGTCCTCTGGCTCCCACATTATTTAACATCTATTTTGACCACGTAGTTCGTGAAGCCTTCAATAGCTGTACCGGGGGAATCTCCATATGGTACAGATATAATGGGAGGCTGAGCGATGCCCGGGTGCGGTCAAGGGATGGCTCCTTATTGCTTAACCACGTTATGTATGCTGATGATTTGGTAATAGCTGCTCAGTCAGAGGAGGAGTTGGAGACGCTGCTGCTGAGACTGGAGCGTGCCACTAAGAGGTGGGGCCTTACCATCAGCCCCACCAAAACTAAGCACCTGCCTGGGTATTTTGTACCATCGGACACTCCACCCCCACAACTCCCAATCGGTGATGGGGCAGTTGTGGAGAGAGTGGAGAGTTTCCCATACCTGGGCAGTGTGCTTATGACTGGCTCCAGTTTAACAGCAGAGGTCTCACTCCGAATCAGTCGAGCGGCAATATCTTTTCATCGGTTGCGTAATGCTGTGTGGAAGCTACCTGGTCTGTCGCTCCGCACTAAGCTTCAGGTCTTCTCGGCCACGGTCATTCCCTCCCTTGTCTACGCTTGCGAAACGTGGACCCCCCTAATGGAACATCTTCGCCGTTTAGAAACATTTAGGCTGGCCTGCCTACGATCCATCCTGGGTTTAACCAGACTGGATTGTGTGAGGAGCTCACAAATCCTTGAAAGATCTGGGCAAGGTCCCATCGGTGAGCTCCTCCGGCGGGGAAGGCTGCAATGGCTGGGTCATGTAGCCCGCATGCCCAGCCACCGCATGCCGAAACAGCTTTTGTTCGGCCGGATTGAGGGGGCTAAGCGGGCGCGGCACGGGCTAGAGAAGAGATGGAGTGATGTGGTACAGGAGGACGTGGAGCTGAGTGGACTTGCCGATGACCGGTACCAGCGGTCTCAACATCGGCCTCTGTGGAGGAGGCTCGTGAAGGACGCTACTGGGCAGTTGGAGGCAGTCGCCCTCCAACAACAACGGAGGGCGGAGGAGCGACGCTCAGAACAACGAGCGGAGCGCCGGGTGGCTAAAGCACAGCAGGTTGCCACAGTAGGGGGCACAGGTGGAGCATCAGCCAGTCATCTCAGTCAGTCGACCCGTGGCACCTGGGTCTGTCCCGTGACCTCCTGCCAGCGGGCGTTCGACACTTCACGTGGCCTCAGGGTGCACATAGCCTGGCACAAGCGTCGTGGTGACGTCACCGCCACTTAGTGGCGAATGGCGGTTGTTGTTGTTGTAGGTGTGTGTGTGTAGAGCTGTGTGTAGCTGTGTGTGTGTAGGTGTGTGTGTAGAGCTGTGTGTGTGTAGCTGTGTGTGTAGCTGTGTGTGTGGGTGTGTGTGTGTGGCCTGGCACAAGCGTCGTGGTGACGTCACCGCCACTTAGTGGCGAATGTCGGTTGTTGTTGTTGTGTGTGTGTACACGCGAGTGTGTGTGTGTACACGTGAGTGTGTGTGTACGCGTGAGTGTGTGTGTACGCGTGAGTGTGTGTGTACACGTGTGTGTGTGTACACGCGTGTGTGTGTGTGTGTACACGCGTGTGTGTGTGTACACGTGTGTGTGTGTGTGTGTACACGCGTGTGTGTGTGTGTGTACACGCGTGTGTGTGTGTGAGTGTACACGCGTGTTGCCATCTCCCCGTGTCTCCCCCCGTGGTGTGCCCACGTCTCCCCATGTGCCCCCCCCCCATGCCCCCCCTCCTCCCCCCCATGCCCCCCCCCCTACCCAGCTGCTGTACGCCGACCCGCTGGGCACCAAGCCGCCGCCGCCCCCCCCGGCGTGCCTCCCCGTGGGTGAGAACGGTCGCCCCCCACGCCCCGACTTCTCCACGTCCGGGCTGGGGGGCCAGGGCCCTCACGCCGCCATGCACGGCATGGGGCCCCCCACGGGCATGGCCATCAAACAGAACCTCCCCTAGGGGCCCCCCACCACCACCGCCGCCCCGAACCCTGCATTGTCACCTGGCCAGCTGTGGGGGCCCTGGAAGCTGAATGCGATAACCACGTGGGGTGCCCTGGAAGCTGAATGCCATAACCACGTGGGGTGCCCTAGAAGCTGAATACCATCACCACGAGGGGTACCCTGGAAGCTGAATACCATCACGACCTGGGGGGCCGGGAAGCTGAAAACCATCACTAGGGGCCCTGGAAGCTGAATACCATCACCACGTGGGGGGCCGGGAACCTGAATACCATCACCACGTGGGGTGCCCTGGAAGCTGAATACCATCATCACGTGGGGGCCCTGGAAGCTGAATACCATCACCACGTGGGGTGCCCTGGAAGCTGAATACCATCACCACGTGGGGTGCCCTGGAAGCTGAATACCATCACGACCTGGGGGCCCTGGAAGCTGAATACCATCACTACCTGGGGGGCCCCTGGAAGCTGAATACCATCACCACGCGCGGGGCCCTGGAAGCTGAATACATCACTACTTGGGGGCCCTGGAAGCTGAATACCATCACCACGTGGGGTGCCCTGGAAGCTGAATACCATCATCACCTGGGGGGGGGGGGGGGGGTGGACCCTGGAAGCTGAATACCATCACCACGTGGGGGCCCTGGAAGCTGAATACCATCACGACCTTGGGGCCATGGAAGCTGAATACCATCACCACGTGGGGGCCCTGGAAGCTGAATACCATCACCACGTGTGGGGCCCTGGAAGCTGAATACCATCAGTACCTGGGGCCCCTGGAAGCTGAATACCATCACGACCTGGGGGCCCTGGAAGCTGAATACCATCACCACGTGGGGGCCCTGGAAGCTGAATACCACCACTACCTGGGGGCCCTGGAAGCTGAATACCATCACCACGTGGGGCGCCCTGGAAGCTGAATACCATCACCACCTGGGGGCCCTGGAAGCGGAATACCATCACCACGTGGGGGCCCTGGAAGCTGAATACCATCACCACGTGTGGGGAGCCCTGGAAGCTGAATACCATCACCACCTGGGGGCCAGGAAGCTGAATACCATCACCACGTGGGGGCCCTGGAAGCTGAATACCATCACGACCTAGGTGCCCTGGAAGATGAATACCATCACCACGTGGGGGGCCCTGGAAGCTGAATACCATCACGACCTGGGGGCCCTGGAAGCTGAATACCATCACCACGTGGGGGGCCGGGAACCTGAATACCATCACCACGTGGGGTGCCCTGGAAGCTGAATACCATCACCACGTGGGGTGCCCTGGAAGCTGAATACCATCACCACGTGGGGTGCCCTGGAAGCTGAATACCATCACCACGTGGGGTGCCCTGGAAGCTGAATACCATCACCACGTGGGGTGCCCTGGAAGCTGAATACCATCACCACGTGGGAGGCCCCTGGAACCTGAATACCATCACGACCTGGGGGCCCCTGGAAGCTGAATACCATCATCACGGGGGGGGGGGTACCCTGGAAGCTGAATACCATCACGACCTGGGGGCCCTGGAATCTGAATACCATCACGACCTGGGGGCCCTGGAAGATGAATACCACCACCACGTGGGGGCCCTGGAAGCTGAATACCATCACGACCTGGTGGCTCTAGTAGCTGAATACCATCACGACCTAGGTGCCCTGGAAGCTGAATACCATCACCACGTGGGGGGCCCTGGAAGCTGAATACCATCACGACCTGGGGGCCCCTGGAAGCTGAATACCATCACCACGGGGGGTACCCTGGAAGCTGCATACCATCACGACCTGGGGGCCCTGGAATCTGAATACCATCACGACCTGGGGGCCCTGGAAGCTGAATACCATCACCACGTGGGGTGCCCTGGAAGCTGAATACCATCACTACCCGGGGGGCCCCTGGAAGCTGAATACCATCACCACGCGCGGGGCCCTGGAAGCTGAATACATCACTACTTGGGGGCCCTGGAAGCTGAATACCATCACCACGTGTGGGGCCCTGGAAGCTGAATACCATCACGACCTGGGGGCCCTGGAAGCTGAATACCATCACTACATGGAGGCCCTGGAAGCTGAATACCATCACCACGTGGGGCGCCCTGGAAGCTGAATACCATCACCACGTGGGGCGTCCTGGAAGCTGAATACCATGACGACCTGGGGGCCCTGGAAGCGGAATACCATCACCACGTGGGGGCCCTGGAAGCTGAATACCATCACCACGTGGGGGGCCGGGAACCTGAATACCATCACCACGTGGGGTGCCCTGGAAGCTGAATACCGTCACCACGTGGGGGGCCCTGGAAGCTGAATACCATCACCACGTGGGGTGCCCTGGAAGCTGAATACCATCACCACGTTGTGGGGTGGCGGGCCTGAAATCTGAATAACATCACCACGTGGGGTGCCCCGAAATCTGAATACCATCACCACGTGTGCAGCGGCCCCGAAACCTGCATTGCCGTCTCGTCTCGACGCCCTGGGGTGACCTGAATGCATACGTCACAATGGTTGGGGGGGTGGGTGGGGGAAGGGGTGCGGCCCTGGAATCTGCATCGTCGACCGCGCGCGCGCCCTGCAACGTGAATTGACACCGGGGCGAGCCCGCACGGAACATGAATGGAACTTGCAGACTCCCATCCGCTCACCTCGCAATCTGCATTGCGAGTTTGTGGGGGGGGTAGGGGGGCGCATGGGGGGGCGGATGGGGGGGTGGATGGGGGGGCGGATGGGGGGGGGGGCGGATAGTGGGGAGGGGATCAGTGGGGGGGGGGGGGGAATTGGTGGGCGGTGGCCCTGCAAGCTGAATTAACCCATCACCACCACCACCATCACCACCATCATCACCACCACCATCACCACCACCATCACCACCACCATCATCACCACCACCATCATCATTACCATCACCACCACCACCACCATCACCACCACCATCACCACCACCATCACCACCACCACAATCACCACCACCATCATCACCACCACCACCATCATCACCATCACCACCAGGCGCTTGTTCACGATCCACTGCTGGATGGAACTGGTGTTATTTTTTAGTTCACCTTGCACACCCGGCGTGTGTCCACACACGTGAAGCGATGTCTGCCCAATGCTACCCAATGAGCATGTGTCGGTGTGAGTGTGTGTATGTGTGAGTGTGTGTGTAGCGGTTAGCGGTTAGCGCGCTGCGCTATGAACCTGGCGACCCAGGTTCGATTCCCGTTCACGGCCAACACCAGTGACGATTATCTGAACCGGTCCCGGGCCTCCCCTAGGTCGACTCAGCCTCAAATGAGTACCTGGTGCGGTGTGTAAACATTGCCACTAGGGAGACAAAGGCGGTCGGGCGTGGTGCTGGCCACCCACCCCCTCGTGTACCGTTCCGGCCTTCATAGGTGGTGCTCGCTAACAGCACTTGCCCCTACAGTCTGTTAAGGCTATATGGGGGATCTTTGATCTTTGTGTATGTGTGTGTCGGTGTGTCGGTGTGTCTGTGTGTGTATGTGTGAGTGTGTCGGTGTGTC
Source organism: Petromyzon marinus (assembly GCF_048934315.1). Taxonomy (NCBI): domain Eukaryota; kingdom Metazoa; phylum Chordata; class Hyperoartia; order Petromyzontiformes; family Petromyzontidae; genus Petromyzon; species Petromyzon marinus. The sequence continues at coordinate 1,379,452 of NC_133742.1, read as the reverse complement.
TGTGTGTGTATGTGTGAGTGTGTCGGTGTGTCTGTGTGTGTGTCGGTGTGAGTGTGTCGGTGTGTCTGTGTGTGTATGTGTGAGTGTGTCTGTGTGTGTCTGTGTGTGTCGGTGTGTCTGTGTGTGTGTGTATGTGTGAGTGTGTCTGTGTGTCTGTGTGTGTATGTGTGAGTGTGTCGGTGTGTCTGTGTGTGTCGGTGTGAGTGTGTCGGTGTGTCTGTGTGTGTCGGTGTGAGTGTGTCGGTGTGTCTGTGTGTGTGTGTATGTGTGAGTGTGTCGGTGTGTCTGTGTGTGTGTGTGTGAGTGTGTCGGTGTGTCTGTGTGTGTCGGTGTGAGTGTGTCGGTGTGTCTGTGTGTGTGTCGGTGTGTCTGTGTGTGTATGTGTGAGTGTGTCGGTGTGTCTGTGTGTGTCGGTGTGAGTGTGTCGGTGTGTCTGTGTGTGTATGTGTGAGTGTGTCGGTGTGTCTGTGTGTGTCGGTGTGTGTGTATGTGTGAGTGTGTCGGTGTGTGTGTATGTGTGAGTGTGTCGGTGTGAGTGTGTGTGTTGGTGTGTGTGTGTCGGTGTGTCTGTGTGTGTCGGTGTGAGTGTGTCGGGGTGTCTGTGTGTGTGTGTGAGTGTGTCGGTGTGAGTGTGTCGGTGTGTCTGTGTGTGTCTGTGTGTGTATGTGTGAGTGTGTCGGTGTGTCTGTGTGTGTATGTGTGAGTGTGTCGGTGTGTCTGTGTGTGTATGTGTGAGTGTGTCTGTGTGTGTCTGTGTGTGTCGGTGTGTCTGTGTGTGTGTGTATGTGTGAGTGTGTCGGGGTGTGTGTCTGTGTGTGTATGTGTGAGTGTGTCGGTGTGTCTGTGTGTGTCGGTGTGAGTGTGTCGGTGTGTCTGTGTGTGTGTATGTGTGAGTGTGTCGGTGTGTGTGTGTGTGTCGGTGTGAGTGTGTCGGTGTGTGTGTGTATGTGTGAGTGTTTCGGTGTGTCTGTGTGTGTCGGTGTGAGTGTGTCGGTGTGTCTGTGTGTGTCTGTGTGAGTGTGTCGGTGTGTCTGTGTGTGTATGTGTGAGTGTGTCGGTGTGTCTGTGTGTGTGTGTGTGAGTGTGTCGGTGTGAGTGTGTCGGTGTGTCTGTGTGTGTCTGTGTGTGTGTCGGTGTGAGTGTGTCGGTGTGTCTGTGTGTGTATGTGTGAGTGTGTCGGTGTGAGTGTGTCGGTGTGTCTGTGTGTGTATGTGTGAGTGTGTGTATGTGTGTGTATGTGTGTGTCTGTGTGTGTATGTGTGAGTGTGTCGGTGTGTGTGTGTGTCTGTGAGTGTGTCGGTGTGAGTGTGTCGGTGTGTCTGTGTGTGTATGTGTGAGTGTGTCGGTGTGAGTGTGTCGGTGTGTCTGTGTGAGTGTGTCGGTGTGTCTGTGTGTGTATGTGTGAGTGTGTGTATGTGTGTGTCTGTGTGTGTATGTGTGAGTGTGTCGGTGTGTGTGTCAGGGGAGCGGTGGTGTAGCGGTTAGCGCTACGCTGCGCTATGAACCTGGCGACCCGGGTTCGATTCCCGCTCACGGCCAACACCAGTGACGATTATCTGAACCGGTCCCGGGCCTCCCCTAGGTCGACTCAGCCTCAAATGAGTACCTGGTGCGGTATGTAAACATCGCCACTAGGGAGACAAAGGCGGTCGGGCGTGGTGCTAGCCACCCACCCCCTCGTGTACCGTTCTGGCCTTCATAGGTGCTCGCTAACAGCACTTGCCCCTACAGTCTGTTAAGGCTATATGGGGGATCTTTGATCTTTGTGTGTGTATGTGTGAGTGCGTCGGTGTGTCTGTATGTGAGTGTGTCTGGAAAAGAGATGGAGTGATGTGGTACGGGAGGACGTGGAGCTGAGTGGACTTGCCGATGACTGGTACCAGCGGTGTTGAGTCTATGGGCAGTGTTGAGTCTGTGGGCAGTGTTGAGTCTATGGTGCAGTGCTGAGTCTATGGTGCAGTGTTGAGTCTATGGTGCAGTGTTGAGTCTATGGTGCAGTGTTGAGTCTGTGGGCAGTGTTGAGTCTATGGGCAGTGTTGAGTCTATGGTGCAGTGTTGAGTCTATGGTGCAGTGTTGAGTCTGTGGGCAGTGTTGAGTCTATGGGCAGTGTTGAGTCTATGGTGCAGTGTTGAGTCTATGGGCAGTGTTGAGTCTATGGGCAGTGTTGAGTCTATGGTGCAGTGTTGAGTCTATGGGCACTGTTGAGTCTATGGTGCAGTGTTGAGTTTATGGGCAGTGTTGAGTCTATGGTGCAGTGTTGAGTCTATGGTACAGTGTTGAGTCTGTGGGCAGTGTTGAGTCTATGGTGCAGTGTTGAGTCTATGGTGCAGTGTTGAGTCTATGGGCACTGTTGAGTCTATGGTGCAGTGTTGAGTTTATGGGCAGTGTTGAGTCTATGGTGCAGTGTTGAGTCTATGGTACAGTGTTGAGTCTGTGGGCAGTGTTGAGTCTATGGTGCAGTGTTGAGTCTATGGTGCATTGTTGAGTTTATGGGCAGTGTTGAGTCTATGGTGCAGTGTTGAGTTTATGGGCAGTGTGGTTGTCTGTCTGTGTGTGTGTCTGTTGAACTTATTTCGCACCACCGTACGTAGCCAACCGTCCCGCTAATCGGAGGTGCGCCAAAAGGACAACAAACACTCAACACAACAACAACACAACAACAACAAGCACCACCCATTCTAAAGCACTCTCGATTCCGAACCGGTCACCTGGGGCCTCCTCCCTCACCCGCCCCTAGGTTGACTCAGCCTCGAAACGATGTATAGCTCGTTGTAGCGGTGTAAAACATCGTCACTCGGGAGAGACAAAGGCGGCCGGGCGTAGCGTGGTGCTGTTCACCCACCCTTACTCGTGTTCGTAGGCGCTGCTGCTACGCGCTACTAACAGGCCACTTGCCCCAGCTGCCTGTTAGAGGCTACACGGAGGACCTTTGCATTTGCCGTAGCTGTAGGGATTTATTGCTGCTAGGCCCGTGAATCTCAATGATCCGACTCTGGATATGTATACAAATTATAAAAAAACTCTTGTAAATGTTGTAAGCAAACTGGTGTTAGCATGGCAGGTATAGAAAATGGGATTCTGGATTCCATCTGTCGGGATCGTTCAGTGTTAGCCCCCCATACCTCCTCTCATCCCCAAACTCACCTACCCACTCACTCACTCACCCACTCACTCACCCACTGACTCACCCGCCCACCCACTCACTCACCCACCGACTCACTCACCCACTCACTCACCCACTCGCCCACCCACTCACTCACCCACTCACTCACCCACTCACTCACCCACTCGGCCACCCACTCACTCACCCATCATTCACACACTCGTCCACCTACTCACTCACCCACTCACACACACAATCACACCCACTCACCCACCCACTCACCCACTCACTCACCCACCCACTCACTCACCCACCCACTCACTCACCCACCCACTCACCCACCCACTCACTCATCCACCCACTCACTCACCCACCCACACAAGAACACCCACTCACCCCCCCACTTACCCGCACACACAATCACCCACTCACTCACCCACTCAACATCGCCTTGCCAGGCACGCTGAGGGGAGGCTTGCGGAGCCCCAATGCGGCTTCAGGAAAGGGCGGTCCTGCACAGATGCCATATTTTCTGTCCGTCTGCTACAGCAGAGGTGTAGAGAATTCCAACAAGACCTACATCTCTGCTTTATTGACCCGGTCAAGGCCTATGATACCATCAGTAGGCCTGGGCTCTGGGTTGTTCTTCGTGCTTTAGGAGTCCCAGACCCTCTGCTCACGATCATTAAGGACCTTCATGATGGTGAGCGGGCCCGGGTAAAACTACGTGGCCGGGAGTCGGAGCCATTCCCTGTTCTAGACTACAGCATGCACCCGGTCTAGACTACAGCATGCACCTAGTCTAGGCTACAGCATGCACCTGGTCTAGACTACAGCATGCACCTGGTCTAGACTACAGCATGCACCTGGACTAGACTACAGCATGCACCTAGTCTAAGACTACAACATGCACCTAGTCTAGACTACAGCATGCACCTAGTCTAAGACTACAGCATGCACCTGGTCTAAGACTACAGCATGCACCTAGTCTAGACTACAGCATGCACCTAGTCTAAGACTACAGCATGCACCTGGTCTAAGACTACAGCATGCACCTAGTCTAAGACTACAGCATGCACCTGGTCTAAGACTACAGCATGCACCTAGTCTAAGACTACAGCATGCACCTGGTCTAAGACTACAGCATGCACCTGGTCTAAGACTACAGCATGCACCTGGTCTAAGACTACAGCATGCACCTGGTCTAAGACTACAGCATGCACCTAGTCTAAGACTACAGCATGCACCTAGTCTAAGACTACAGCATGCACCTAGTCTAAGACTACAGCATGCACCTGGTCTAAGACTACATCATGCACCTAGTCTAGACTACAGCATGCACCTAGTCTAAGACTACAGCATACACCTGGTCTAAGACTACAGCATGCACCTAGTCTAAGACTACATCATGCACCTAGTCTAGACTACAGCATGCACCTAGTCTAAGACTACAGCATGCAACTAGTCTAAGACTACAGCATGCACCTAGTCTAAGACTACATCATGCACCTAGCCTAGACTACAGCATGCACCTAGTCTAAGACTACAGCATACACCTGGTCTAAGACTACAGCATGCACCTGGTCTAAGACTACAGCATGCACCTAGTCTAAGACTACAGCATGCACCTAGTCTAAGACTACAGCATGCACCTAGTCTAAGACTACAGCATGCACCTAGTCTAAGACTACAACATGCACCTAGTCTAAGACTACAACATGCACCTAGTCTAAGACTACAGCATGCACCTAGTCTAAGACTACAGCATGCACCTGGTCTAAGACTACAGCATGCACCTGGTCTAAGACTACAGCATGCACCTAGTCTAAGACTACAGCATGCACCTGGTCTAAGACTACAGCATGCACCTAGTCTAAGACTACAGCATGCACCTAGTCTAAGACTACAGCATGCACCTGGTCTAAGACTACATCATGCACCTAGTCTAGACTACAGCATGCACCTAGTCTAAGACTACAGCATACACCTGGTCTAAGACTACAGCATGCACCTAGTCTAAGACTACATCATGCACCTAGTCTAGACTACAGCATGCACCTAGTCTAAGACTACAGCATGCACCTAGTCTAAGACTACAGCATGCACCTAGTCTAAGACTACATCATGCACCTAGCCTAGACTACAGCATGCACCTAGTCTAAGACTACAGCATACACCTGGTCTAAGACTACAGCATGCACCTGGTCTAAGACTACAGCATGCACCTAGTCTAAGACTACAGCATGCACCTAGTCTAAGACTACAGCATGCACCTAGTCTAAGACTACAGCATGCACCTAGTCTAAGACTACAACATGCACCTAGTCTAAGACTACAACATGCACCTAGTCTAAGACTACAGCATGCACCTGGTCTAAGACTACAGCATGCACCTGGTCTAAGACTACATCATGCACCTGGTCTAAGACTACAGCATGCACCTGGTCTAAGACTACAGCATGCACCTAGTCTAAGACTACAGCATGCACCTGGTCTAAGACTACAGCATGCACCTGGTCTAAGACTACAGCATGCACCTAGTCTAAGACTACAGCATGCACCTAGTCTAAGACTACAGCATGCACCTGGTCTAAGACTACAGCATGCACCTGGTCTAAGACTACAGCATGCACCTGGTCTAAGACTACAGCATGCACCTGGTCTAAGACTACATCATGCACCTGGTCTAAGACTACAGCATGCACCTGGTCTAAGACTACAGCATGCACCTAGTCTAAGACTACAGCATGCACCTAGTCTAAGACTACAGCATGCACCTAGTCTAAGACTACAGCATACACCTAGTCTAAGACTACAGCATGCACCTAGTCTAAGACTACAGCATGCACCTAGTCTAAGACTACAGCATGCACCTGGTCTAAGACTACAGCATGCACCTAGTCTAAGACTACAGCATGCACCTGGTCTAAGACTACAACATGCACCTGGTCTAAGACTACAGCATGCACCTGGTCTAAGACTACAGCATGCACCTGGTCTAAGACTACAGCATGCACCTAGTCTAAGACTACAGCATGCACCTGGTCTAAGACTACAGCATGCACCTGGTCTAAGACTACAGCATGCACCTAGTCTAAGACTACAGCATGCACCTAGTCTAAGACTACAGCATGCACCTGGTCTAAGACTACAGCATGCACCTGGTCTAAGACTACAGCATGCACCTGGTCTAAGACTACAGCATGCACCTGGTCTAAGACTACATCATGCACCTGGTCTAAGACTACAGCATGCACCTGGTCTAAGACTACAGCATGCACCTAGTCTAAGACTACAGCATGCACCTGGTCTAAGACTACAGCATGCACCTGGTCTAAGACTACAGCATGCACCTAGTCTAAGACTACAACATGCACCTAGTCTAAGACTACAACATGCACCTAGTCTAAGACTACAGCATGCACCTAGTCTAAGACTACAGCATGCACCTGGTCTAAGACTACATCATGCACCTGGTCTAAGACTACAGCATGCACCTGGTCTAAGACTACAGCATGCACCTGGTCTAAGACTACAGCATGCACCTGGTCTAAGACTACAGCAGGTTAGGGCAGCCTCCGGACCTCACGCATCCTGACAGCGGTCGATGGGGCCTGCCTAGCCGCGAGCGGCAGGAACTAAGAAGCCAAACAGGCTTCGGTTTACCCTCCTCGCGGGTAGGCCTCGGCCTGTCGCCCCATGCTAACCCGCGGACTTTGTGTGTCCCCCGGCGCCCACTGCCACCGCGACCGGGGACGTCGGCAACCGGCGAGTCCTCCGGCGTGCACGCACGCTCCTCGAAGGAGACCCCCCCTCGCGGTAGTTGATGGATGATCCCCCTCGCGGTAGTCGATGGATGATCCCCCTCGATGGATGATCCCCCTTGGGATCATCGATGGATGATCCCCCTTGGGATAGTTGATGGATGATCCCCCTCAATGGATGATCCCCCTCACGGTAGCCGATGGATGATCCCCCTCGATGGATGATCCCCCTCGCGGTAGTCGATGGATGATCCCCCTCGATGGATGATCCCCCTTGGGATCATCGATGGATGATCCCCCTTGGGATAGTTGATGGATGATCCCTCTCAATGGATGATCCCCCTCCCGGTAGTCGATGGATGATCCCCCTCACGGTAGCCGATGGATGATCCCCCTCGATGGATGATCCCCCTCGCGGTAGTCGATGGATGATCCCCCTCGATGGATGATCCCCCTTGGGATCATCGATGGATGATCCCCCTTGGGATAGTTGATGGATGATCCCCCTCAATGGATGATCCCCCTCCCGGTAGTCGATGGATGATCCCCCTCACGGTAGCCGATGGATGATCCCCCTCGATGGATGATCCCCCTCGCGGTAGTCGATGGATGATCCCCCTCGATGGATGATCCCCCTTGGGATAGTTGATGGATGATCCCCCTCAATGGATGATCCCCCTCGCGGTAGTCGATTGATGATCCCCCTCACGGTAGCCGATGGATGATCCCCCTCGATGGATGATCCCCCTCGCGGTAGTCGATGGATGATCCCCCTCGATGGATGATCCCCCTTGGGATAGTTGATGGATGATCCCCCTCAATGGATGATCCCCCTCGCGGTAGTCGATTGATGATCCCCCTCACGGTAGCCGATGGATGATCCCCCTCGATGGATGATCCCCCTCACGGTAGTCGATGGATGATCCCCCTCACGGTAGCTGATGGGAGATCCCCCTCGATGGATGATCCCCCTCACGGTAGTCGATGGATGATCCCCCTTGCAATAGTTGATGGATGATCCCCCTCACGGTAGCCGATGGATGATCCCCCTCGATGGATGATCCCCCTCGCGGTAGTCGATGGATGATCCCCCTCACGGTAGCCGATGGAAGATCCCCCTCGATGGATGATCCCCCTCGCGGTAGTCGATGGATGATCCCCCTCGATGGATGATCCCCCTCGCAGTAGTCCATCGATGGATGATCCCCCTCACGGTAGTCGATGGATGCTCCCCCTCACGGTAGTCGATGGATGACCCCCCTCGCGATGGTCGATGGATGATCCCCCTCGATGAATGATCCCCCTTGCAGTAGTCCATCGATGGATGATCCCCCTCGGGGTCATCGATGGATGATCCCCCTCGCGATAGTCAATGGATGATCCCTGTCGCGATCGTCGATGGATGATCCCCCTCGATGGATGATCCCCCTCGCAATAGTCGATGGATGATCCCCCTCGATGGATGACCCCCCTCGATGGATGATCCCCCTCGCGGTAGTCGATGGATGATCCCCCTCGGGATCATCGATGGATGATCCCCCTCGCGATAGTTGATGGATGATCCCCCTCGCAATAGTTGATGGATGATCCCCCTCGATGGATGATCCCCCTCGATGGATGATCCCCCCTTGCAGTAGTCATCCATCGATGATCCCCCTCGATGGATGATCCCCCTCGATGGATGATGCCCCAGATGTTTCCACCGCCGTGAACGGAAGCCGCGCGTTTCTCTACCGCGCGCGAAATGCAACGAGCGGTCTGTTGGAGGAAGCCCGTCGTGGATCTGTGGCTGGAGGAAGTCTTCCTGTCGCCGGGTCTGTCTGAGACGCTGTGTGGATACGTTCTCAGACGCCATCTGTCCATCACGAATGATAGCAAGTGGCTTGCCGTCATCGTCATCATCATCAGCAGCAGCAGCAGCGGCACCGTCATCAGCAGCAGCCAAATTACTCTAAACTCAGAGAGACCCACAGACTCAGGATGTTTATGATGATGATGATGCAAACGGCGACGATGCTGATGCTGAACAAGCGAAAAGGGGGAATAGAGACTAATGCTAATAATACTAATTAATATATGATGATGATGATAACCAAGGCAATAAAAGTAGTAGTAGTATTATTATTATTTGCTGTACAAGCGTCCAGCCGTAAGGAACCCCTCCCCTGGTCCACCCCGCCCCTGCCTCCGCCCCCTTTCCCCCTCGCCCCTCCTCTCGCCCCTCCCCCCACACCTCCCCCCTCCCCCCGCCCTTCCCTCCGCCCCCAGCCCCTCCCTCCGTCCTTATTTCCCCGTGCCCCCTCCCCCCGCCCCCACCCGTACCCCGCCCCCACCCCTCCCCCGCCCTTCCCTCCCCCCCCTTCCCCTCCCCCCGCCCCCACCCGTACCCCGCCCCCACCCCTCCCCCGCCCTTCCCTCCGCTCCCCTTCCCCTCCCCCCGCCCCCTCCCCCCGCCCCACCCCTCCCCCCGCCCTCCCCCCGCCCCCAGCCCCTCCCTCCACTCCCTCCCCCCTTCCCCTCCCCCCTCCCCCCCGCCCACGAGCTCCTTGTATACCGGGCGAGGTAGTCCACGTATCGTAGCCAGCGTGTGGGACGCTATTGGCACGGCTCCTGTTGGCAGGCCGTGGTTAGCGGCGACGGCTCCTGACCCCTCGCGAGGGCTGTGAGGTTGGTGGACGGCTGAGTGATGGGAGCGTCTCGTAGTTTGTGCCACTCAGGCGTAGCTACGCCGGGGGGTATGCGAGGGCTGTGAGGTTGGTGGACGACTTGAGTGATGGGAGCTGTCTGCACGCCGTGACTCCTGTGTATGGTCACCCTCACTCGTCATCAACATCATCAACATCATCATTAACATCATCATCATTAACATCATCAACATCATCATTAACATTATCATTAACATCATCAACATCATCATTAATCCTACGTGTCCTGACTTTTGGGCCACCCTGTATAATATTAACAATGCCCGTGTGTGTCGTGACTTTTGGGCCACTCTGTATAACAATGCCCCTATGTGTCCTGACTTTTGGGCCACCCTGTATAACAATGCCCCTATGTGTCCTGACTTCTGGGCCACCATGTATAACAATGCCCCTATGTGTCCTGACTTTTGGGCCACCCTGTATAACAATGCCCGTGTGTGTCCTGACTTCTGGGCCACCCTGTATAACAATGCCCCTATGTGTCCTGACTTTTGGACCACTCTTTTTAACAATGCCCCTATGTGTCCTGACTTTTGGGCCACTCTGTATAACAATGCCCCTATGTGTCCTGACTTTTGGGCCACCCTGTATAACAATGCCCCTATGTGTCCTGACTTTTGGGCCACCCTGTATAACAATGCCCCTATGTGTCCTGACTTTTGGGCCACCCTGTATAACAATGCCCCTATGTGTCCTGACTTTTGGGCCACCCTGTATAACAATGCCCCTATGTGTCCTGACTTTTGGGCCACCCTGTATAACAATGCCGCTGTGTGTGCTGACTTTTGGACCACTCTGTATAACAATTCCCCTATGTGTCCTGACTTTTGGGCCACTTTGTATAACAATGCCCCTATGTGTCCTGACTTTTGGGCCACCCAGTATAACAATTCCCCTATGTGTCCTGACTTCTGGGCCACCCTGTATAACAATGCCCCTATGTGTCCTGACTTTTGGGCCACTCTGTATAACAATGCTCCTATGTGTCCTGACTTTTGGGCCACCCAGTATAACAATGCCCCTATGTGTCCTGACTTTTGGACCACTCTGTATAACAATGCCCCTTTGTGTCCTGACTTCTGGGCCACCCTGTATAACAATGCCCCTGTGTGTCCTGACTTTTGGACCACCCTGTATAACAATGCCCCTATGTGTCCTGACTTCTGGGCCACCTTGTATGACAATGCCCCTATGTGTCCTGACTTTTGGACCACCCTGTATAACAATGCCCCTGTGTGTCCTGACTTTTGGACCACATTGTATAACAATTCCCCTATGTGTCCTGACTTTTGGGCCACCCACTATAACAATGCCCCTATGTGTCCTGACTTCTGGGCCACCCTGTATAACAATGCCCCTATGTGTCCTGACTTTTGGGCCACTCTGTATAGCAATGCCCCTATGTGTCCTGACTTTTGGGCCACCCAGTATAACAATGCCCCTATGTGTCCTGACTTTTGGGCCACTCTGTATAACAATGCCCCTATGTGTCCTGACTTTTGGGCCACCCAGTATAACAATGCCCCTATGTGTCCTGACTTTTGGGCCACTCTGTACAACAATGCCCCCATGTGTCCTGACTTTTGGGCCACTCTGTATAACAATGCCCGTGTGTGTCCTGACTTTTGGGCCACCCTGTATAACAATGCCCCTATGTGTCCTGACTTCTGGGCCACCGTGTATAACAATGCCCCTATGTGTCGTGACTTCTGGACCACCCTGTATAACAATGCCCCCATGTGTCCTGACTTTTGGGCCACTCTGTATAACAATGCCCCTATGTGTCCTGACTTTTGGGCCACCCTGTATAACAATGCCGCTGTGTGTCCTGACTTTTGGACCACTCTGTATAACAATTCCCCTATGTGTCCTGACTTTCGGGCCACCTTGTATAACAATGCCCCTATGTGTCCTGACTTTTGGACTACTCTTTTTAACAATGCCCCTGTGTGTCCTGACTTTTGGGCCACCGTGTATAACAATGCCCCTATGTGTCGTGACTTCTGGGCCACCCTGTATAACAATGCCCCTATGTGTCCTGACTTTTGGGCCACCCTGTATGACAATGCCCCTATGTGTCCTGACTTTTGGGCCACTCTGTATAACAATGCCCCTATGTGTCCTGACTTCTGGGCCACCCTGTATAACAATGCCCCTATGTGTCCTGACTTTTGGGCCACTCTGTATAACAATGCCCCTGTGTGTCCTGACTTTTGGGCCACCTTGTATAACAATTCCCCTATGTGTCCTGACTTTTGGGCCACCCTGTATAACAATGCCCCTATGTGTCCTGACTTTTGGGCCACCCTGTATAACAATGCCCCTATGTGTCCTGACTTTTGGGCCACTCTGTATAACAATGCCCCTACGTGTCCTGACTTTTGGGCCACCCTGTATAACAATGCCCCTATGTGTCCTGACTTTTGGGCCACTCTGTATAACAATGCCCCTGTGTGTCCTGACTTTTGGGCCACTCTGTATAACAATGCCCCTGTGTGTCCTGACTTTTGGGCCACCCTGTATGACAATGCCCCTATGTGGCCTGACTTTTGGGCCACTGTATAACAATGCCCCTATGTGTCCTGACTTCTGGGCCACCCAGTATAACAATGCCCCTGTGTGTCCTGACTTTTGGGCCACCCAGTATAACAATGCCCCTGTGTGTCCTGACTTTTGGGCCACTCTGTATAACAATGCCCCTATGTGTCCTGACTTCTGGGCCACCCTGTGTAACAATTCCCCTATGTGTCCTGACTTTTGGGCCACCCTGTATAACAATGCCCTAATGAGGCAAGTGTTCTGTATGGAATGATACGGGGTATTTATATGGGATGATACGCCAACCATCCACCCACACAGCCACCCACACACCCACTCACTCACCCACCCACCCATTCACCCACCCACTCACTCACCCACTCACCCACACATTCACTCACCCACTCACTCACTCACCCACTCACTCACCCACTCCCCCACTCACTCACCGACACACTCACTCACCCACTTACTCACCCACTCACCCACTCACTCACCCACCCACACACCCAGCCACTCACCCACATACTCACCCACTCACTCACTCACCCACTCACTCGCCCATCATCTCTTCTCAAGGCCGTGTCGTGCCCGTTTAGCCCCCTCTATGCGGCCAAACAGAATCTGCTTGGGGCATGCGGTCCACCCACACATCCACACACATCCACACACATCCACATCCACCCACACACCACATCCACCCACACACCGCCACCACACCCACCCACACACCCACACGCATCCACATACACCCACACGCATCCACATACACCCACACACCACACACACCCACACCCACACATACCACATGTAACCACACACACACACCACACCCACACTCACCCCCATACACACACCACACACACGCACACACACCCACACACACGACACACTACACACCCGCACACCATCACACCCACACACACACACCACACACACGCACACACACCATAAACACACACACCCCCACACACACCCCCATACACACACCACACACACACCACACACACGCACACACACCACACCCACACACCCCCACACACACCCACACACACCCCCACACACACACACACCCACACACACCCCCACACACACTCCCCACACACACACACTCCCCACACACACTCCCCACACACACCCACACACACCACACACCCACACACACCACACACCCACACACACCACACATCCACACACACCCACACACCCCCACACACACCACACACACACACCACACACACCACACACCCACACACACCTCCATTGCCTCGCGGATCGATCCCGGTAGCGATAACGGTGGTGATGGTCGTGGCAGTGGTGGTGGTGGTGGTCGCGGTGGTGGTTGTGAAGGTGGTGTTGGTGGTGATGGTGAAGGTGATGGTAGCGATGGTGGCGATGGCGGTGGTGGTCGTGGCGGTGAATGTGGCGGTGATGGTGGCGGCGGTGATGGTCGTGATGGTGGCGGTGATGGTGATGGTGGCGGTGATGGTGGAGGTGATATTAGCGGTGGTGGTGACACTGGGGGAGAGACAAAGGCGGCCGGGCGTGGTGCTGGTGGCCTCCCACCCCCTCTGTGTGTGCCGCAGTGCCGGTAGCCTTCATAGACGCCGCTGCTGCTGCTACTCGCTACTAACAGCACTTGCCCCTACAGCCTGCTAGAAGCTACACGGGGGATCTTTGTCTCTTAGTGATGATGGTGATAATGATCATGGTGGTGATGGTGGTGATGGTGATGATGGTGGTGGTGATGGTGATCATGGTGGCTGACAATATTCGAGACACGGACGTGGTGTATTTACGTAACCCCCTCCCCCCCACTCTTCCGCGCTCACCATGCAGGTATCCGACACCCACCCAACTACCCACCCACCCACCCAACTACCCACCCACCCACCCAACTACCCACCCACCCACCCAACTACCCACCCACCCACCCAACTACCCACCCACCCACCCAACTACCCACCCACCCACCCAACTACCCACCCACCCACCCAACTACCCACCCACCCACCCAACTACCCACCCACCCACCCAACTACCCACCCACCCACCCAACTACCCACCCACCCACCCAACTACCCACCCACCCACCCAACTACCCACCCACCCACCCAACTACCCACCCACCCACCCAACTACCCACCCACCCACCCAACTACCCACCCACCCACCCAACTACCCACCCACCCACCCAACTACCCACCCAACTACCCACCCACCCAACTACCCACCCACCCAACTACCCACCCACCCAACTACCCACCCACCCAACTACCCACCCACCCATCTAACCACCCACCCATCTACCCACCCACCCATCTACCCACCCACCCATCTACCCACCCACCCAACTACCCACCCACCCAACTACCCACCCACCCAACTACCCACCCACCCAACTACCCACCCACCCAACTACCCACCCACCCAACTACCCACCCACCCATCTACCCACCCACCCATCTACCCACCCACCCATCTACCCACCCACCCAACTACCCACCCATCTACCCCCCCCCACCCATCATATAAACTACAGTATATATATCAGCTCCCACATCCCCACCCGCCTTCACACACACAAATGTAGTTAAAGTTGTACCATACCGATCGAATGACTTAGACGACTTCGTATCGCGTTCTCTTCCCCTCCCTCTCTCTCTCGAACCTAGGTTCGCATCTGGGTCCTCGATATATCTCCCCCACTCACCCATCCAGTGCCGGATCACCCTAGTAACACAAGTAGCTACTAATGCGACTTATCAGTGTCTCATTATCCTAGTAGCTAAAGTAGCTACTAATGTTACTGATCAGTGTCTTATTACCCTAGTAACACAAGTAGTTTCTAATGTTACTTATCAGTGTCTCATTATCCTAGTAACTACTAATGCGACTTATCAGTGTCTCATTTTCCTAGTAACACAAGTAGCTACTAATGTTACTTATCAGTGTCTCATTATCCTAGTAACTACTAATGCGACTTATCATTCTCTCATTATCCTAGTAACACAAGTAGCTACAAATGCGACTTATCAGTGTCTCATTACCCTAGTAACACAAGTAACTACTAATGCGACTTACCAGTGTCTCATTATCCTAGTAACACAAGTAGCTATTAATGTTACTTATCAGTGTCTCATTATCCTAGTAACACAAGTAGCTATTCATGTTACTTATCAGTGTCTCATTATCCTAGTAACACAAGTAGCTACTAATGCGACTTATCAGTGTCTCGCTATCCTAGTAACACAAGTAGCTCCTAATGCGACTTATCAGTGTCTCGCTATCCTAGTAACACAAGTAGCTCCTAATGCGACTTATCAGTGTCTCATTATCCTAGTAACACAAGTAGCTACTAATGCGACTTATCAGTGTCTCATTATCCTAGTAACACAAGTAGCTCCTAATGCGACTTATCAGTGTCTCATTATCCTAGTAACATAAGTAGCTACTAATGTTACTTATCAGTGTCTCATTATCCTAGTAACACAAGTAGCTACTAATGCGACTTATCAGTGTCTCACTATCCTAGTAACACAAGTAGCTATTAATGTTACTTATCAGTGTCTCATTATCCTAGTAACACAAGTAGCTCTAATGTTACTTATCAGTGTCTCATTATCCTAGTAACACAAGTAGCTACTAATGCGACTTATCAGTGTCTCATTACCCTAGTAACACAAGTAGCTACTAATGCGACTTATCAGTGTCTCATTATCCTAGTAACATAAGTAGCTACTAATGCGACTTATCAGTGTCTCATTACCCTATTAACACAAGTAACTACTAATGCGACTTATCAGTGTCTCATTACCCTATTAACACAAGTAACTACTAATGCGACTTATCAGTGTCTCATTACCCTATTAACACAAGTAACTACTAATGCGACTTATCAGTGTCTCATTATCCTAGTAACACAAGTAGCTCTAATGTTACTTATCAGTGTCTCATTATCCTAGTAACACAAGTAGCTACTAATGCGACTTATCAGTGTCTCATTACCCTAGTAACACAAGTAGCTACTAATGCGACTTATCAGTGTCTCATTATCCTAGTAACATAAGTAGCTACTAATGCGACTTATCAGTGTCTCATTACCCTATTAACACAAGTAACTACTAATGCGACTTATCAGTGTCTCATTACCCTATTAACACAAGTAACTACTAATGCGACTTATCAGTGTCTCATTACCCTATTAACACAAGTAACTACTAATGCGACTTATCAGTGTCTCATTATCCTAGTAACACAAGTAGCTACTAATGCGACTTATCAGTGTCTCATTATCCTAGTAACACAAGTAGCTACTAATGCGACTTATCAGTGTCTCATTATCCTAGTAACATAAGTAGCTACTAATGCGACTTATCAGTGTCTCATTACCCTATTAACACAAGTAACTACTAATGCGACTTATCAGTGTCTCATTATCCTAGTAACATAAGTAGCTACTAATGCGACTTATCAGTGTCTCATTACTCTAGTAACACAAGTAACTACTAATACGACTTATCAGTGTCTCATTATCCTAGTAACACAAGTAGCTACTAATGTAACTTATCAGTGTCTCATTATCCTAGTAACACAAGTAGCTACTAATGTAACTCATCAGTGTCTCATTATCCTAGTAACACAAGTAGCTACTAATGCGACTTATCAGTGTCTCATTACCCTAGTAACACAAGTAGCTACTAATGTAACTCATCAGTGTCTCATTATCCTAGTAACACAAGTAGCTACTAATGCGACTTATCAGTGTCTCATTATCCTAGTAACACAAGTAGCTACTAATGCGACTTATCAGTGTGTCATTATCCTAGTAACACAAGTAGCTACTAATGCGACTTATCAGTGTCTCATTATCCTAGTAACACAAGTAGCTACTAATGCGACTTATCAGTGTCTCATTACCCTATTAACACAAGTAACTACTAATGCGACTTATCAGTGTCTCATTATCCTAGTAACATAAGTAGCTACTAATGCGACTTATCAGTGTCTCATTACTCTAGTAACACAAGTAACTACTAATACGACTTATCAGTGTCTCATTATCCTAGTAACACAAGTAGCTACTAATGTAACTTATCAGTGTCTCATTATCCTAGTAACACAAGTAGCTACTAATGTAACTCATCAGTGTCTCATTATCCTAGTAACACAAGTAGCTACTAATGCGACTTATCAGTGTCTCATTACCCTAGTAACACAAGTAGCTACTAATGTAACTCATCAGTGTCTCATTATCCTAGTAACACAAGTAGCTACTAATGCGACTTATCAGTGTCTCATTATCCTAGTAACACAAGTAGCTACTAATGCGACTTATCAGTGTGTCATTATCCTAGTAACACAAGTAGCTACTAATGCGACTTATCAGTGTCTCATTATCCTAGTAACACAAGTAGCTACTAATGCGACTTATCAGTGTCTCATTATCCTCGTAACACAAGTAGCTACTAATGCTCCAGGCCCCGCTCTTTCAAGGCCCCGGCGCTAAACGCTTTCAAGCTCTCAATTCCGGTTCGGTGATCCTGCACTTGCTCTATCACTATAGTACTATACTGCCCTTCAACTTCTACGAACCACCGCGGTGTTTAAGCTTAGCGATGTGTCGCATCATCCGGCTGTAGAGCAAATGGAACAAAAAATAAAATTACTTTACTACGCAAGTTAAAAAAAAAATTGGTGTTTTTTAAAAATAAAAAAAAATCTTTCCAATTCCGGGCCACTTTATAACAACAAATGTTACAGGCCCCCGCGCTAGTTTCATCCGGCACTGCACCCAGTACCCGACCCCCCCGTGGACTCAGTGCGATGAATGTGCACAATTCAACACGCGCGGGCAACTCTCCTCGTCTGTGTCATTTGTACCGCGACTGAATGACTAAATTCCCACACGCAGCGATCCCCCCCCACCAACCCCTCTCTCCTCTCTCTCTCTTGTAAAGAAAATCTTGAACACCCTAAACCCCAAAACCCCTACGGCATTTATACCGCACACGCACGCACGCACACAGAGAGACACACACAGAGACAGAGACGCACAGACAAACAGACACACACACAGAGACGCACAGACGCACACAGACACAGATACACACACACAGATACACACGCAGAGACACACACAGACACGCAGAGACAGACACAAATGCAGAGACGCACAGACAAACAGACACACACACACAGAGACGCACAGAGAGACGCACAGAGACGCACAGAGGCACACAGATACACACAGACACACAGACAGACACACAAAGACAGACACACACAGACACAAAGACACAGACACACACACAGAGACACACAGACACACAGAGCCCCACACAGCCACACACCAACACACACACAGACAGACACACACAGACACACACACAGATAGAGATACACAGACAGAGACACACACACAGAGACACAGAGACACACACACAGAGACACACACAGACACACACAGACACACACACAGACACACCACACATACACACACAGACACACACACAGACACACACAGACACGGACTGACACAGACACACACAGACAGACACACAGACACACACAGACACAAAGACACAGACACACACAGAAACACACAGACACACACAGAAACACACAGACACACACACAGACACAAAGACAGAGATACACAGACACACACAGACACACACACAGACACACACACAGACACACACACAGACACACACAGACTGACACAGACACAGACTGACACAGACACAGACTGACACAGACACACACAGACAGACACACAAACAGACAGACACACAGAGACACACAGACACAGAGACAGAGACAGACAGACACAAAGACAGAGACACACAGACAGACACAGACTGACACAGACACACACAGACACACAGACACACACAGACACACAAAGACAGAGACACAGACACACAGACAGACACACACACAGACACACAAAGACAGAGACACAGACAAACACACACAGACACACACACAGACACATAGACACATAAAGACAGAGACACAGACAGACAGACACACACAGACACACACACAGATAGACACACAGAAACACCCACACAGAGACACACACAGACACACACAGACACACATGTGCACACACACATGCACACGCGTGCGTGTGATATATTGACACTCATGCATTATATATACACGCGCATTACGGATTTAAGTGTGCATTGCTAGAGGATTTGTTGATGATAATGATGATTGTTTTATTTTGGAGGGATATTTAATAAATATAACTTTTGCTTTCGACAAATCGTCTGTGATGGTCTTCCCTCCCCCACACCGCGGGTGTCAATACTTTTCCAGGTCTGTGCCCGAAACGTCGCGACCACCACGATTCAGGCCACCATCGTCCGTCCATGTGTGTCTGTGTGTCTGTGTATCTATGTGTCTATGTGTGTCTGTCTGTGTATGTCTGTGCGTCCTCTTTGTACGAACGCTCACTGCGGAGGAGAGGCTGCCACTCCTCTGTCGGGAGCTGGACCGGTACCGCCGGGATCTCTGCGGTATTCAGGAGGTCCTGGACCGGTTCTGGCTCCTGCCACCATGAGGGGTGGACAGTCCTCTAACTCGGGGCAGGACACTGCCAAACAACAGGGAGTGGCTCTTGTTCTGAACAACAGAATGAAGGGGGCATGGGAGCGTGGCGGTGAGGTGTGGGAAGCTGTAAGCCCCAGGCTACTTTGGGCTGTCCGTCTGCTACAGCAGAGGTGTAGGGAATTCCAACAAAACCTATATCTCTGCTTTATTAACCTGGTCAAGGCCTATGATACCATCAATAGGCCTGGGCTCTGGGTTATTCTTCGTGCTTTCGGAGTCCCTGACCCGCTGCTCACGATCATTAAGGACCTTCGTGAGTGGGCCTGGGTAAAACTACGTGGCCGGGAGTCGGAGCCATTCCCTGTACACCTTGGGGTAGAACAGGGATGTCCTCTTGCTACCACATTATTTAACATCTATTTCGACCACGTAGTTCGTGAAGCCTTCAATGACTGTACCGGAGGCATTTTTATCTGGTACAGATACAATGGGTGTGGTCAAGGGCTGATCGATACCCGGGATTGAACCCGCGACCTCCTGCACACCAGGCGAGGTAATCAACATCTCCTAGCCACCATGATGATGATGATGAGAGACAGAGGCACATAGACTCCAAATATACAGCAGCAGCAGGCACCGTCAGGGTCGGGATCGAACCTGCAACCTCCTGTAGACCAGGCGAGGTAGTCAACATCTCATAGCCACCGTGATGATGATGAGAGAGAGAGAGACGCAGACTCCAAATATACAGCAGCAGCAGGCATCGTCAGGGTCGGGACCGAACCCACGACCTCCTGTAGACCAGGCGAGGTAGTAAACATCTCCTAGCCACCGTGATGATGATGAGAGAGAGAGAGACGCAGACTTCAAATAAACAGCAGCAGCAGCAGGCACCGTCAGGGTCGGGGATCGAACCCGCGACTCCTGCGTACCAGGCGAAGTAGTCAACACCTCCTAGCCACCGTGATGATGATGAGAGACAGAGGCACATAGACTCCAAATATACAGCAGCAGGCACCATCAGGGTCCGGGATCGAACCCGCGACCTCCTGTAGACCAGACGAGGTAGTCAACATCTCATAGCCACCGTGATGATGAGAGAGAGAGACGCAGACTTCAAATAAACAGCAGCAGCAGGCACCGTCAGGGTCCGGGATCGAACCCGCGACCTCCTGCGTACCAGGCGAGGTAGTCAACATCTCCTAGCCACCCGCAATGTCCACCCAGGGGTGGAGTTCAGAAATTTGCATTTCTGAGACGCGAGTGAAATGTCACTGGTAGCACGCTGCGGTGGTTTTGATTGAGCCCCCCTGCCCCCCCATGTCACCCCCCACCCGCCCCCCACTGAGAGGGAATTTCAAATGAGCGGTGTGTGTAGTATAAACATCGCCAGCACTGGGGGAGAGACAAAGGCGGCCGGGCGAGCGTGGTGCTGGCCACCCACCACCCCTCTCTCTCTGTGTGTGCCACAGTGCCGGTAGCCTTCATAGGCGCTGCTGCTACAAACAGCACTTGCCCCCACAGCCTGCTGGAGGCTACACGGGCGACCTTTGTCTGTGTCTACCTGTCATAGGCGCTGCTGCTGCTACTCGCTACTGACAGCACTTGCCCCTACAGCCTGCTAGAGGCTACCCGGGGCACCTTTGTCTGTGTCTACCTTCATAGAAGCTGCTGCTACTCGCTACTGACAGCACTTGTCCCTACAGCCTGCTAGAGGCTACACGGGGGACCTTTGTGAGCGGGACTCGGGTTGCCGGGTTTGTAGCACAGCACGCTAACCACGACTACCATGCACACACACAGCCACACACACTTACACACACACACGGACACACAGACAACAACAACCGCCATTCGCCACTAAGTGGCGGTGACGTCACCACGACGCTTGTGCCAGGACATGTGCACCTTGAGGCCACGTGGAGTGTCGAACGCCCGCTGGCAGGAGGTCACGGGGCAGACCCAGGTGCCACGGGTCGACTGACTGAGATGACTGGCTGATGCACCACCTGTGCCCCCTACTGTGCCAACCTGCTGTGCTTTAGCCACCCGGCGCTCCGCTCGTTGTTGTGAGCGTCGCTCCTACGCCCTCCGTTGTTGTTGGAGGGCGACTATCTCCAACTGCCCAGTAGCGTCCTTCACGAGCCTCCTCCACAGAGGCCGATCGTGACACCGCTGGTACCAGTCATCGGCAAGTCCACTCAGCTCCACGTCCCCCTGTACCACATCACTCCATCTCTTCTCTAGCCCGTGCCGTGCCCGTTTAGCCCCTTCGATCCGGCCGAACAAAAGCTGTTACGGCATGCGGTGGCTGGGCATGCGGGCTACATGACCCAGCTAACGCAGCCTTGCCTGCCGGAGGAGCTCACCGATGGGACCTTGCCCAGATCTTTCAAGGATTTGTGAGCTCCTCACAAAATCCAGCCTGGTTAAACCCAGGATGGATCGTAGGCAGGCTAGCCTAAATGTTTCTAACCGGTGAAGATGTTCCATTAAGGGGGTCCACGTTTCGCAAGCGTCGAGAAGGGAGGGAATGACCGTGGCCGAGAAGACCTGAAGCTTAGTGCGGAGCGACAGACCAGGTAGCTTCCACACAGCGTTACGCAACCGATGAAAAGATATTGCCGCTCGACTGATTTGGAGTGAAACCTCTGCTGTTAAACTGGAGCCGGTCATAAGCACACTGCCCAGGTATGGGAAACTCTCCACTCTCTCCGCAACTGCCCCATCACCGATTGGGAGTTGTGGGGGTGGAGTGTCCGATGGTACAAAATACCCAGGCAGGTTCTTAGTTTTGGTGGGGCTGATGGTAAGGCCCCACCTCTCTTAGTGGCACGCTCCAGTCTCAGCAGCAGCGTCTCCAACTCGTCCTCTGAATGAGCAGCTATTACTAAATCATCGGCATACATAACGTGGTTGAGCAATAGGGAGCCATCCCTTGACCGCACCCGGGCATCGATCAGCCTCCCATTATATCTGTACCAAATGGAGATTCCCCCGGTAGAGCTATTGAAGGCTTCACGAACTACGTGGTCAAAATAGATGTTAAATAATGTGGGAGCCAGAGGACATCCCTGTCGCACCCCAAGGTGTATAGGGAATGGCTCTGACTCCCGGCCACGTAGTTTTACTCGGGCCCGTTCACCATCATGAAGGTCCTTAATGATCGTGAGCAGAGGGTCAGGGACTCCAAAAGCACGAAGAACAACCCAGAGCCCAGGCCTACTAATGGTATCATAGAGAGAATTGTAATGTTTTACATTTTTATTATTTTATTGTTTCCTTTTCTACGTGGTGGTGGTGACTTTACCGAAAGAACCAAGAATGTGAATCCCTGCAGTAACGAAAGCTTTAAATCAAAACGTTCTACTTAATTAAATAGACTTTTAAATAAATGTTTTATCCTACAACATCGGAGTGTACGCGCCACATTAAATACGCACTACAATGGCAATAGTTTAAAGCGATTTGAAGCATGTTTTATTTTTAAAATGGAAATATGTTTTTGGGGGAGGGGTGGGGGGCAGAGCTTTGTGACGTCATATTTGAGGGGGGGGGAGGGGTCTGACTTTTTGTGACGTAGTGTGACAAGGTGGGGCGGGGTCAAAAATCTTCCAAAATCGCGTGACGTCATTTATGGCCGGCCCACCATATATGTTCACTCACACAAATCGATAAGAGCTTTTGCAAGGAAGAGATCTTCCGGTGACGGAAGATTTCTACCGCCACCGGTGGATCAAATTTCCACCACCGGTAGATCATCTTCCGCCACCGGTAGAACATTTACCTCTACCGGAAGTTGTCTACTTCCACCGGTAGACAAATTTCCACCACCGGTAAACCATCTTCCGCCACGGGTAGATAATCTTCCGCCACCGGTAGATCATCTACCTCTACCGGAAGATGTCTACCTCCACCGGTAGACAAATTTCCACCACCGGTCGACCAACTTCCGCCACCGGTAGATCATCTTGCGTCACCGGTAGATCATCTACCTCTACCGGAAGATATCTACCTCCACCGGTAGACAATTTTCCAACATCGGTAGACCATCATCCGCCACCGGTAGATCATCTTGCGCCACCGATAGATCGTCTACCTCTACCAGAAGATGTCTACCTCCACCGGTAGACAAATTTCCACCACCGGCAGACTATCTTCCGCCACCGGTAGATCAACTTGCGCCACCGGTAGATCATCTACCTCTACCGGAAGATATCTACTTCCACCGGTAGACGTCTTCCACTCGTCGATGAAAACAAACTGGGTCGATTCGGTTTCTACTTCCGGTGACGTCACGTCCGCGCGTCCCACCCCATTGGTCGATTTGACCTCGGAGTGGGTGGGGCGAGTGTGGATGGTTGTCGAGTTCTCGCCATTACTATTGGTCAATTTGAACGGGGAGAAGGCGCTCTCTGATTGGTCGCCGAGTTTAAAAAACGCGGCGGTGGGCGTGGCGGATTATTGGCGGCGGTTAATAAAATAAATAAATAACCTCCTCTGTACGAACGTTCGGACAACGTTGTGTGTGTCTTTGTATATTTCAAAATAAATACATTAACAACAATACTAACAACATTATTGCAGTCGGTTAGAGTTCTACAACGTGAATTCAAGCGTGAAGGTAGTGGCGGGCGGGGTTTTGTTTGAAAGTTTGCATCGGGAAGGGAGCGGTTACCAACATTTAGCGTTAACAATTTTTTTTTTTAAACCTCTACCTGAGGAAGAGAAGAGAGTTCTGAGGTAAAAAACAACAACAACAATCGTTTCATACGGTTTGTGTAAGAAGTTTTCATTTTTCATAATTAATAACGATCGTAACTTTGCATACGGAACGGGCGGTTTATATTTGGTGTTTTGTTTAAGCCCCTCAGCCGAGGATCAAAGTTCTGAGGTAAAACACAACTTTATAATTTGTATACCAAGTTAGCATTTTGTAATTAAAAACAATAAGTTTGCTATGAACGGGCGGTTAAACATTTTTTTTAAACCTCAGACGAGGAATGAGAGAGAGAGAGATCTGAGGTAAAACACGACGTGATTTGTATAACAAGTTTAGTTATTTATACATTTTATAATTTGTATACTAAGTCAGCATTTTTTTTGTATCAACAATAAGTTTGCGTTCGGAATTCCGGGCGGTTATGTTGTGTTTTTTATCAATCTCAACCGAGATACAGAGAGCTCTTAAGTGAAGTCTGCAAACTTAATTGTTCCTTCATAGACGCTGCTGCTGCTAACAGCACTTGCCCCTACATCCTTCTAGAGGCTACACGGGGGACCTTTGTCTGTGGCTACCTTTATAGACGCTGCTGCTACTAACAGCACTTGCCCCTGTAGCCTGCTAGAGGCTACACGGGGGACCTTTGTCTGTGTCTACCTTCATAGGCACTGCTGCTGCTACTAACAGCACTTGCCCCTACAGCCTGCTAGAGGCTACACGGGGGACCTTTGTCTGTGGCTACCTTCATAGGCGCTGCTGCTGCTACTAACAGCACTTGCCCCTACAGCCTGCTAGCGGCTACACGGGGGACCTTTGTCTGTGTCTACCTTCATAGACGCTGCTGCTACTAACAGCACTTGCCCCTACAGCCTGCTAGAGGCTACACGGGGGAGCTGTGTCTGTGTCTACCTTCATAGACGCTGCTGCTGCTACTCGCTACTACCAACAGCACTTGCCCCTACAGCCTGCTAGAGGCTACACGGGGGACCTTTGTCTGTGGCTACCTTCATAGACGCTGCTGCTACTAACAGCACTTGCCCCTACAGCCTGCTAGAGGCTACACGGGGGAGCTGTGTCTGTGTCTACCTTCATAGACGCTGCTGCTACTACTCGCTACTACCAACAGCACTTGCCCCTACAGCCTGCTAGAGGCTACACGGGGGACCTTTGTGTCTACCTTCATAGACGCTGCTGCTACCAACAGCACTTGCCCCTACAGCCTGCTAGAGGCTACACGGGGGACCTTTGTCTGTGTCTACCTTCATAGACGCTGCTGCTGCTACTCGCTACTAACAGCACTTGCCCCTACAGCCTGCTAGAGGCTACACGGGGGACCTTTGTCTGTGTCTACCTTCATAGACGCTGCTGCTGCTACTCGCTACTAACAGCACTTGCCCCTACAGCCTGCTAGAGGCTACACGGGGACCTTTGTCTGTGTCTACCTTCATAGGCGCTGCTGCTGCTACTCGCTACTAACAGCACTTGCCCCTACAGCCTGCTAGAGGCTACACGGGGGACCTTTGTCTGTGTCTACCTTCATAGACGCTGCTGCTGCTACTCGCTACTAAAAGCACTTGCCCCTACAGCCTGCTAGAGGCTACACGGGGGACCTTTGTCTGTGTCTACCTTCATAGACGCTGCTGCTGCTAACAGCACTTGCCCCTACAGCCTGCTAGAGGCTACACGGGGGACCTTTGTCTGTGCCTACCTCCATAGACGCTGCTGCTACTCGCTACTACCAACAGCACTTGCCCCTACAGCCTGCTAGAGGCTACACGGGGGACCTTTGTCTGTGTTTACCTTCATAGACGCTGCTTCTACTAACAGCACTTGCCCCTACATCCTTCTAGAGGCTACACGGGGGACCTTTGTCTGTGTCTACCTTCATAGACGCTGCTGCTAATAACAGCACTTGCCCCTACATCCTTCTAGAGGCTACACGGGGGACCTTTGTCTGTGTCTACCTTCATAGACGCTGCTGCTGCTAACAGCACTTGCCCCTACAGCCTGCTAGAGGCTACACGGGGGGCCTTTGTCTGTGTCTACCTTCATAGACGCTGCTGCTGCTACTACTCGCTACTAACAGCACTTGCCCCTACAGCCTGCTGGAGGCTACACGGGGGACCTTTGTCTATGTCTACCTTCATAGACGCTGCTGCTACTCGCTACTACCAACAGCACTTGCCCCTACAGCCTGCTAGAGGCTACACGGGGGACCTTTGTCTGTGTTTACCTTCATAGACGCTGCTTCTACTAACAGCACTTGCCCCTACATCCTTCTAGAGGCTACACGGGGGACCTTTGTCTGTGTCTACCTTCATAGACGCTGCTTCTACTAACAGCACTTGCCCCTACATCCTTCTAGAGGCTACACGGGGGACCTTTGTCTGTGTCTACCTTCATAGACGCTGCTGCTAATAACAGCACTTGCCCCTACAGCCTTCTAGAGGCTACACGGGGGACCTTTGTCTGTGTCTACCTTCATAGGCACTGCTGCTGCTACTCGCTACTAACAGCACTTGCCCCTACAGCCTGCTAGACTACACGGGGGACCTTTGTCTGTGTCTACCTTCATAGACGCTGCTGCTGCTACTCGCTACTAACAGCACTTGCCCCTACAGCCTGCTAGAGGCTACACGGGGGACCTGTGTCTATGTTTACCTTCATAGACGCTGCTTCTACTAACAGCACTTGCCCCTACATCCTTCTAGACTCTAGAGGCTACACGGGGGACCTTTGTCTGTGGCTACCTTCATAGACGCTGCTGCTACTAACAGCACTTGCCCCTACAGCCTGCTGGAGGCTACACGGGGGACCTTTGTCTGTGTCTACCTTCATAGGCGCTGCTGCTGCTACTCGCTACTACTAACAGCACTTGTTAGAGGCTACACGGGGGTGGGACGGGTGGTGGAGGATGTTTGTCTTTGACGATGTCTCTCTCTCTGACCGCTCGGGTTTGACCGTCACCACGTCCCTCGTCCGAAGCAGGCTGCGGACGAGGTGGACGACGAGGAGGAGTGGCGGCGGCGATGTCAAAAGAGGAGGAGAAGGTGATCCCGGTGCGCGTGGCGGTGAGGTGCCGCCCCATGGTCCAGTGGGAGTCTGACGAAGGCTGCGTGCCCTGCGTCACCTTCGTGCCTGGCGAGCCACAGGTGAGAGAGACGGAGGGAGCAGGAAGAGAGGGGGCAGAGAGAGAGGGGGGGGCGGGCGGGCGGAGAGGGGGTAGAGAGAGAGGGGGGGGGGCAGAGAGGAGGGTAGAGAGAGAGGGGGGGGCAGAGGGGGGTAGAGAGAGAGGGGGGTAGAGAGGGGGTAGAGAGAGAGGGGGGGCGGAGAGAGAGGGGGGGGGGAGAGGGGGTAGAGAGAGAGGGGGGGGGGCGGAGGGTAGAGAGAGAGGGGGGGCGGAGAGGAGGGTAGAGAGAGGGAGGGTAGAGAGGGGGTAGAGAGAGAGGGGGGTAGAGAGAGAGGGTAGAGAGAGAGGGGGGTAGAGAGAGGGGGGTAGAGAGAGAGGGGGGTAGAGAGAGAGGGGGGTAGAGAGAGAGGGGGGTAGAGAGAGAGGGGGGTAGAGAGAGAGGGGGGGGGTAGAGAGAGAGGGGGTAGAGAGAGAGGAGGTAGAGAGAGAGGGGGGGGGGCGGAGAGGAGGGTAGAGAGAGAGGGGGGGCGGAGAGGAGGGTAGAGAGAGAGGGGGGGGCGGAGAGGAGGGTAGAGAGAGAGGGGGGGCGGAGAGGGGGTAGAGAGAGAGGGGGGTAGAGAGAGAGGGGGTAGAGAGAGAGGGGGGGTGGAGAGGAGGGTAGAGAGAGAGGGAGTAGAGAGAGAGGGGGTAGAGAGAGAGGGGGTAGAGAGAGAGGGGGTAGAGAGAGAGGGGGGTAGAGAGAGAGGGGGGTAGAGAGAGAGGGGGGTAGAGAGAGAGGGGGGTAGAGAGAGAGAGGGGGGTAGAGAGAGAGGGGGTAGAGAGAGAGGGGGTAGAGAGAGAGGGGGGTAGAGAGAGAGGGGGGTAGAGAGAGAGGGGGTAGAGAGAGAGGGGGGTAGAGAGAGAGGGGGTAGAGAGAGAGGGGGGTAGAGAGAGAGGAGGGTAGAGAGAGAGGGGGGTAGAGAGAGAGGGGGGTAGAGAGAGAGAGGGGGGTAGAGAGAGAGGGGGTAGAGAGAGAGGGGGGTAGAGAGAGAGGGGGTAGAGAGAGAGGGGGGTAGAGAGAGAGGGGGGTAGAGAGAGAGGGGGGTAGAGAGAGAGGGGGGTAGAGAGAGAGGGGGGTAGAGAGAGAGGAGGGTAGAGAGAGAGGGGGGTAGAGAGAGAGGAGGGTAGAGAGAGAGGGGGTAGAGAGAGAGGGGGGTAGAGAGAGAGGGGGGTAGAGAGAGAGGGGGGTAGAGAGAGAGGGGGGTAGAGAGAGAGGGGGGTAGAGAGAGAGAGGGGGTTAGAGAGAGGGGGGGTAGAAGAGAGGGGGTAGAGAGAGGGGGGTAGAGAGAGAGGGGGGTAGAGAGAGAGGGGGGTAGAGAGAGAGGGGGGCGGAGAGGGGGTAGAGAGAGAGGGGGGTAGAGAGAGAGGGGGGTAGAGAGAGAGGGGGGTAGAGAGAGAGGGGGGTAGAGAGAGAGAGGGGGTTAGAGAGAGAGGGGGTAGAGAGAGAGGGGGGTAGAGAGAGAGGGGGGTTAGAGAGAGGGGGGTAGAGAGAGAGGGGGGTAGAGAGAGAGGGGGGGTAGAGAGAGAGGGGGGTAGAGAGAGAGG
The DNA here is from genome assembly GCF_048934315.1 of Petromyzon marinus. Taxonomy (NCBI): domain Eukaryota; kingdom Metazoa; phylum Chordata; class Hyperoartia; order Petromyzontiformes; family Petromyzontidae; genus Petromyzon; species Petromyzon marinus. The sequence continues at coordinate 1,350,338 of NC_133742.1, read as the reverse complement.
GGGGTAGAGAGAGAGGAGGGTAGAGAGAGAGGGGGGTAGAGAGAGAGGGGGGTAGAGAGAGAGGGGGGTAGAGAGAGAGTAGGGTAGAGAGAGGCTACTGGGGCCAGTGCCAGGCTAGGTGCACCTTGAGGCTACTGGGGCCCAGGCTAGGTGCACCTTGAGGCTACTGGGGCCAGTGCCAGGCTAGGTGCACCTTGAGGCTACTCGGGCAGTTGGAGGCAGTCGCCCTCCAGCGACAACTGAGGGCGGAGGAGCGACGCTCACAACAACAACAACAACGAGCGGAACGCCGGGCGGCTAAAACGCAGCGCGTTGGCACAGTCGGGGGTGGGGGGTACAGCTGGTGGTGCATCTAGCCGCTCATCTCGGTCGGCCAACCCGTAGGCACCTGCTGGGTCTGTCCCGCGACTCCCTGTCAGCAGGGAGCCGCCTTCGACACTCCACGTGATAGCCTCAAAGTCCACCTGGCACAGGCGCCTTGGTTTGACGTCACCATTGCTTAGTGGCGAATGAACTGCTGTTGGCGTTGGTCAGGAGCTGAATATCGATTTAGGCTGCCGGAGGAATCCGACGGGCTTTATGAAGCCCTTTTTCACAGGCGGCCCAGCACTGGCGGGTCCGCAAGTTACAACGGCAAACGGTGCACCAACAGTTCTCGATTTGAAGCTTTCGTGACTGCAAGGACCCATACTCCTCGGTTCCGTTCGGTAAAGTCACGTTGGTAAACAATTTAAAACAACAAAAATCACGACGTTTCATCTTGGCTGAAACGTTGTCATTTTTGTTGCTTGAATCTTTTTACCTACGTGACTTTACCGAATAGAACCAAAGAGTATATATATAGTACACACAATAAGTAATATTTAATAACGCTTTTTTTTTTTAAAACACGCTTTAATGAAATGTACCCTGCAAGTAATGGAAAAACTCCAGGAAGTGGCCCCCCGAAGGCTTTCCATAACGTAAGGGGGACCGTGACGATTTACAGCCAACGTCAGTTGAGCGTGGACGATTTGGACCCTAGCCGAAACATAGCATACGTTAAAAAAAAAAGATTATTTCAAAATATGTTTTACGTTATTTTTAACGGTAGAATATAGTAATTGTCATAGTAATAGGTTTTGCCCTTTTTAACTGGCACAAAAAAAACTGACACCTTTATTCAAGTGCATCATGTCTGCAATAACCGCACCACAAGCAGTCAAAATGCAAACAAAAAGAGACAACTCTGATAATAATAATATGCAGTGTCCTTGAATTTGATTGGTCCACACCCGAGACAGACAAATAGCAATTGCCATCGGCATGACGCAACTATACAAAGTTTACGCTCGATACGACGTTGGCAAGTGGGGTTAATATTGAGTTACAAGACTTTGAGGATGGGACGACAGACAACGACAGACAGACAGACCAGACCAGACGAGAGCGAGTTTATAGAAAGCGTGTAATAAAAACACGATTCGAGTGCAGAATAGGGGCGTGTGAGTGGGGAGCGGTGGCGATCGTCGGAACCGGAGCGGGTCGCGCTACGGGGTTAGCGCCACGCGCTCCGAACCCGGTGACCCGAGTTTGATTACCGCTCGCGGCCACCAACACCGATGACGATAATGGGAACCTTTGCCTGGGCCTCCCCCCTAGGTCGTCTCGGCCTCCAAACGAGCACCCGGTGCGATGTGTGGTAGACATCGCCGCCGGGGAGACAAAGGCGGCCGGGCGTGCGTGGTGCTGGCCACCCAGCCGCTGCCGCCACTCCTCGCTGACGGCCACGTTGGAGGCTACACGGGGGGGACCTTTGTCTGTATCTACCTTTCGATT
>NC_133742.1:1297996-1348420 GCF_048934315.1 Petromyzon marinus | reverse complement strand
TGTCTACCTTCATAGACGCTGCTAGCTGCTACTAACAGTCACTTGCCCCCTACAGCCTGCTAGAGGCTACACGGGGGACCTTTGTCTGTGGCAGCCTTCATAGGCACTGCTGCTGCTACTCGCTACTAAGAGCACTTGCCCCTTCAGCCTGCAGAGGCTACACGGGGGGCCTTGTCTGTGTATACTTTCATAGGCGCTGCTGCTGCTACTACTCGCTACTGGCAGCACTTGCCCCTGCAGCCTGCTAGAGGCTACAGGGGGGGCCTTTGTCTGTGTCTACCTTCATAGACGCTGCTGCTGCTACTAACAGCACTTGCCCCCTACAGCCTGCTAGAGGCTACACGGGGAGCTTTGTCTGTGGCAGCCTTCATAGGCGCTGCTGCTGCTACTAACAGCACTTGCCCCTGCAGCCTGCTAGAGGCTACACGGGGGAGCTTTGTCTGTGTCTACCTTCATAGACGCTGCTGCTGCTGCTACTCGCTACTAACAGCACTTGCCCCTGCAGCCTGCTAGAGGCTACACGGGGAACTTTGTCTGTGTCTACCTTCATAGACGCTGCTGCTACTACTCGCTACTAACAGCACTTGCCCCTGCAGCCTGCTAGAGGCTACACGGGGGAGCTTTGTCTGTGTCTACCTTCATAGACGCTGCTGCTGCTGCTACTCGCTACTAACAGCACTTGCCCCTACAGCCTGCTAGAGGCTACACGGGGGAGCTTTGTCTGTGTCTACCTTCATAGACGCTGCTGCTGCTGCTACTCGCTACTAACAGCACTTGCCCCTGCAGCCTGCTAGAGGCTACACGGGGGAGCTTTGTCTGTGTCTACCTTCATAGACGCTGCTGCTGCTGCTACTCGCTACTAACAGCACTTGCCCCCTACAGCCTGCTAGAGGCTACACGGGGGAGCTTTGTCTGTGTCTACCTTCATAGACGCTGCTGCTGCTGCTACTCGCTACTAACAGCACTTGCCCCTGCAGCCTGCTAGAGGCTACACGGGGGGCCTTTGTCTGTGGCTACCTTCATAGGCGCTGCTGCTGCTACTCGCTACTAAGAGCACTTGCCCCCTACAGCCTGCTAGAGGCTACACGGGGGGAGCTTTGTCTGTGTCTACCTTCATAGACGCTGCTGCTGCTACTAACAGCACTTGCCCCCTACAGCCTGCTAGAGGCTACACGGGGGAGCTTTGTCTGTGTCTACCTTCATAGACGCTGCTGCTGCTACTCGCTACTAACAGCACTTGCCCCTGCAGCCTGCTAGAGGCTACACGGGGGGAGCTTTGTCTGTGTCTACCTTCATAGACGCTGCTGCTGCTGCTACTCGCTACTAACAGCACTTGCCCCTACAGCCTGCTAGAGGCTACACGGGGGAGCTTTGTCTGTGTCTACCTTCATAGACGCTGCTGCTGCTGCTACTCGCTACTAACAGCACTTGCCCCTGCAGCCTGCTAGAGCTACACGGGGGGCCTTTGTCTGTGGCTACCTTCATAGGCGCTGCTGCTGCTACTCGCTACTAAGAGCACTTGCCCCCTACAGCCTGCTAGAGGCTACACGGGGGAGCTTTTGTCTGTGTCTACCTTCATAGACGCTGCTGCTGCTACTAACAGCACTTGCCCCTACAGCCTGCTAGAGGCTACACGGGGGAGCTTTGTCTGTGTCTACCTTCATAGACGCTGCTGCTGCTACTCGCTACTAACAGCACTTGCCCCTGCAGCTGCTAGAGGGCTACACGGGGGGCCTTTGTCTGTGGCTACCTTCATAGGCGCTGCTGCTGCTACTCGCTACTGGCAGCACTTCCCTACAGCCTGCTAGAGGCTACACGGGGGACCTTTGTCTGTGGCAGCCTTCATAGGCACTGCTGCTGCTACTCGCTACTAAGAGCACTTGCCCCTTCAGCTGCTAGAGGCTACACGGGGGGCCTTTGTCTGTGTATACTTTCATAGGCGCTGCTGCTGCTACTACTCGCTACTGGCAGCACTTGCCCCTGCAGCCTGCTAGAGGCTACAGGGGGGCCTTTGTCTGTGCTACCTTCATAGGCACTGCTGCTGCTACTAACAGCACTTGCCCCGCAGCCTGCTAGAGGCTACACGGGGGAGCTTTGTCTGTGTCTACCTTCATAGACGCTGCTGCTGCTACTAACAGCACTTGCCCCCTACAGCCTGCTAGAGGCTACACGGGGGAGCTTTGTCTGTGTCTACCTTCATAGACGCTGCTGCTGCTACTCGCTACTGGCAGCACTTGCCCCTGCAGCCTGCTAGAGGCTACACGGGGGAGCTTTGTCTGTGTCTACCTTCATAGACGCTGCTGCTGCTACTCGCTACTAAGAGCACTTGCCCCTGCAGCCTGATAGAGGCTACACGGGGGACCTTTGTCTGTGTCTACCTTCATAGACGCTGCTGCTACTCGCTACTGGCAGCACTTGCCCCTGCAGCCTGCTAGAGGCTACAGGGGGGCCTTTGTCTGTGTCTACCTTCATAGGCACTGCTGCTGCTACTAACAGCACTTGCCCCTGCAGCCTGCTAGAGGCTACACGGGGGAGCTTTGTCTGTGTCTACCTTCATAGACGCTGCTGCTGCTACTAACAGCACTTGCCCCCTACAGCCTGCTAGAGGCTACACGGGGAGCTTTGTCTGTGTCTACCTTCATAGACGCTGCTGCTACTACTCGCTACTAACAGCACTTGCCCCTGCAGCCTGCTAGAGGCTACACGGGGGAGCTTTGTCTGTGGCTACCTTCATAGGCGCTGCTGCTACTAACAGCACTTGCCCCTGCAGCCTGCTAGAGGCTACGCGGGGGACCTTTGTCTGTGTCTACCTTCATAGATGCTGCTGCTGCTACTCGCTACTGACAGCACTTGCCCCTGCAGCCTGCTAGAGGCTACACGGGGGACCTTTGTCTGTGGTCTACCTTCATAGATGCTGCTGCTGCTACTCGCTACTGGCAGCACTTGCCCCTGCAGCCTGCTAGAGGCTACACGGGGGAGCTTTGTGTCTACCTTCATAGGGGCTGCTGCTGCTGCTACTCGCTACTAGCAGCACTTGCCCCTGCAGCCTGCTATAGGCTACACGGGGGACCTTTGTGTCTACCTTCATAGGGGCTGCTGCTGCTGCTACTCGCTACTAGCAGCACTTGCCCCTGCAGCCTGCTATAGGCTACACGGGGGACCTTTGTCTGTGTCTACCTTCATAGACGCTGCTGCTGCTACTCGCTACTGACAGCACTTGCCCCTACAGCCTGCTAGAGGCTACGCGGGGGAGCTTTGTCTGTGTCTACCTTCATAGGCGCTGCTGCTGCTACTCGCTACTAACAGCACTTGCCCCTGCAGCCTGCTAGAGGCTACACGGGGGACCTTTGTCTGTGTCTACCTTCATAGACGCTGCTGCTGCTACTCGCTACTAACAGCACTTGCCCCTGCAGCCTGCTAGAGGCTACACGGGGGACCTTTGTCTGTGTCTACCTTCATAGCCGCTGCTGCTGCTACTCGCTACTGACAGCACTTGCCCCTGCAGCCTGCTAGAGGCTACACGGGGGACCTTTGTCTGTGTCTACCTTCATAGCCGCTGCTGCTGCTACTCGCTACTGACAGCACTTGCCCCTGCAGCCTGCTAGAGGCTACACGGGGGCCTTTGTCTGTGTCTACCTTCATAGATGCTGCTGCTGCTACTCGCTACTAAGAGCACTTGCCCCTGCAGCCTGCTACAGGCTACACGGGGGAGCTTTGTCTGTGTCTACCTTCATAGCGCTGCTGCTGCTACTCGTTACTAACAGCACTTGCCCCTGCAGCCTGCTAGAGGCTACACGGGGGACCTTTGTCTGTGTCTACCTTCATAGACGCTGCTGCTGCTGCTAACAGCACTTGCCCCTACAGCCTGCTAGAGGCTACACGGGGGACCTTTGTCTGTGTCTACCTTCATAGATGCTGCTGCTGCTACTCGCTACTGACAGCACTTGCCCCTGCAGCCTGCTAGAGGCTACACGGGGGACCTTTGTCTGTGTCTACCTTCATAGACGCTGCTGCTGCTGCTACTCGCTACTGGCAGCACTTGCCCCTGCAGCCTGCTAGAGGCTACACGGGGGAGCTTTGTGTCTACCTTCATAGGGGCTGCTGCTGCTGCTACTCGCTACTAGCAGCACTTGCCCCTGCAGCCTGCTATAGGCTACACGGGGGACCTTTGTCTGTGTCTACCTTCATAGACGCTGCTGCTGCTGCTACTCGCTACTGACAGCACTTGCCCCTACAGCCTGCTAGAGGCTACGCGGGGGAGCTTTGTCTGTGTCTACCTTCATAGGCGCTGCTGCTGCTACTCGCTACTAACAGCACTTGCCCCTGCAGCCTGCTAGAGGCTACACGGGGGGACCTTTGTCTGTGTTCTACCTTCATAGACGCTGCTACTCGCTACTAACAGCACTTGCCCCTGCAGCCTGCTAGAGGCTACACGGGGGACCTTTGTCTGTGTCTACCTTCATAGCCGCTGCTGCTGCTACTCGCTACTGACAGCACTTGCCCCTGCAGCCTGCTAGAGGCTACACGGGGGACCTTTGTCTGTGTCTACCTTCATAGCCGCTGCTGCTGCTACTCGCTACTGACAGCACTTGCCCCTGCAGCCTGCTAGAGGCTACACGGGGGGCCTTTGTCTGTGTCTACCTTCATAGATGCTGCTGCTGCTACTCGCTACTAAGAGCACTTGCCCCTGCAGCCTGCTAGAGGCTACACGGGGGAGCTTTGTTTGTGTCTACCTTCATAGACACTGCTGCTGCTACTCGCTACTAACAGCACTTGCCCCTGCAGCCTGCTAGAGGCTACACTGGGGAGCTTTGTCTGTGGCAGCCTTCATAGGCACTGCTGCTGCTACTCACTACTAACAGCACTTGCCCCTGCAGCCTGCTGGAGGCTACACGGGGGAGCTTTGTTCTGTGGCAGCCTTCATAGACGCTGCTGCTGCTGCTGCTCGTTACTAACAGCACTTGCCCCTACAGCCCTGCTAGAGGCTACACGGGGGACCTTTGTCTGTGTCTACCTTCATAGGCGCTGCTGCTACTAACAGCACTTGCCCCTGCAGCCTGCTAGAGGCTACACGGGGGAGCTTTGTCTGTGGCAGCCTTCACAGGCACTGCTGCTGCTACTCGCTACTAACAGCACTTGCCCCTGCAGCCTGCTAGAGGCTACACGGGGGATCTTTGTCTGTGTCTACCTTCATAGGCGCTGCTGCTACTCGCTACTGGCAGCACTTGCCCCTGCAGCCTGCTAGAGGCTACACGGGGGAGCTTTGTCTGTGTCTACCCTCATAGGCACTGCTGCTGCTACTCGCTACTAACAGCACTTGCCCCTACAGCTTGTTAGAGGCTACACGGGGAGCTTTGTCTGTGTCTACCTTCATAGGTGCTGCTGCTGCTACTCGCTACTAACAGCACTTGCCCCTGCAGCCTGCTAGAGGCTACACGGGGGACCTTTGTCTGTGTCTACCCTCATAGACACTGCTGCTGCTACTCGCTACTAACAGCACTTGCCCCTGCAGCCTGCTAGAGGCTACACGGGGGAGCTTTGTCTGTGTCTACCCTCATAGGCACTGCTGCTGCTACTCGCTACTAACAACACTTGCCCCTGCAGCCTGCTTATTATGTTAGACTGTTGTTGTGTTAAACTCTTTGTTTTTGTGTTATACAGTTGTGTTAAACTGTTGTTGTGAAACTGTTGGTATGTTAAACAGTTTGTTGTGTTAAACGTTTTGTTCCCGTTAATGTCTTGTTGTTGTGTTAAGCTGTTGTTGTTGTGTTATACGATTGTGTTGAGCTGTTGTGTTATACAGTTGTGTTGAGCTGTTGTTGTTGTGTTATACCCTTGTGTTAAGCTGTTGTTGTTTTGTTATACAGTTGTGTTGAGCTGTTGTTGTGTTAAGGTGTTATTGTTGTGTTTAGCTGTTGTGTTTAGCTGTTGTTGTGTTATATAGTTGTGTTAAGCTGTTGTGTTATACAGTTGTGTTTAGCTGTTGTGTTATTCAGTTGTGTTAAGCTGTTGTGTTATTCAGTTGTGTTGAGCTGTTGTTGTGTTATACAGTTGTGTTAAGCTGTTGTTGTGTTATTCAGTTGTGTTAAGCTGTTGTTGTTGTGTTATACAGTTGTGTTAAGCTGTTGTTGTGTTTTACAGTTGAGTTAAGCTGTTGTTGTTGTGTTATTCAGTTGTGTTAAGCTGTTGTTGTTGTGTTATACAGTTGTGTTAAGCTGTTGTTGTTGTGTTATACAGTTGTGTTAAGCTGTTGTTGTTGTGTTATACAGTTGTGTTAAGCTGTTGGTGTGTTATTCAGTTGTGTTAAGCTGTTGTTGTGTTATACAGTGTGTTAAGCTGTTGTTGTTGTGTTATACAGTTGTGTTAAGCTGTTGTTGTGTTATTCAGTTGTGTTAAGCTGTTGTTGTTGTGTTATTCAGTTTGTGTTAAGCTGTTGTTGTGTTATACAGTTGTGTTAAGCTGTTGTTGTTGTGTTATTCAGTTGTGTTAAGCTGTTGTTGTTGTGTTATACAGTTGTGTTAAGCTGTGGTTGTTGTTGTTGTTGTGTTATACAGTTGTGTTAAGCTATTGTTGTTGTGTTATACAGTTGTGTTGAGCTGTTGTTATACAGTTGAGTTAAGCTGTTGTTGTGTTATACAGTTGTGTTAAGCTGTTGTTGTTGTGGTTATTCAGTTGTGTTAAGCTGTTGTTGTTGTGTTATTCAGTTGTGTTAAGCTGTTGTTGTGTTATACAGTTGTGTTAAGCTGTTGTTGTTGTGTTATTCAGTTGTGATAAGCTGTTGTTGTTGTGTTATACAGTTGTGTTAAGCTGGTGGTTGTTGTTGTTGTCTTATACAGTTGTGTTAAGCTATTGTTGTTGTGTTATACAGTTGTGTTGAGCTGTTGTTATACAGTTGAGTTAAGCTGTTGTTGTGTTATACAGTTGTGTTAAGCTGTTGTTGTTGTTGTGTTATACAGTTGTGTTGAGCTGTTGTTGTGTTATTCAGTTGTGTTAAGCTGTTGTTGTGTTATACAGTTGTATTAAGCTGGTGGTTGTTGTTGTTGTTGTGTTATACAGTTGTGTTAAGCTGTTGTTGTTGTTGTTGTTATACAGTTGAGTTAAGCTGGTGGTAGTTACTTTTTTTTTCCCTTTCGGTAAAGTCACGTAGGTGAAATAAAATAGACCAATTAAATCACGACGTTTCGGAGCCCTAACGGTCACAGAGATTCTGCCGTGACTGCTTCCACCTGAAGACAGAAGCCTTGTGTTGCAGTCACGAAAGCTTCCAACCTAAAGCTGGTGGTTGGTTATTCTTAGTTTTTTCGGTAAAGTCACGTTGAAGAGAAACAACAAAATAACAAAATATATATAAAACAATAAAAAAATTCTCACGACGTTTCGACCATAACTCAAACGTTTGAGTTATGGTCGAAACGTCGTTGAGTTAAGTTTTTTCGGTAAAGTCACGTTGAAGAGAAACAACAAAATAACAAAATATATATAAAACAATAAAAAAATTATCACGACGTTTCGACCATAACTCAAACGTTTGAGTTATGGTCGAAACGTCGTGAGAATTTTTTAATGTTTTATATAAATTTTTTGTTGTTTCTCTTCAACGTGACTTTACCGAAAAAACTAAGAATATGAATTACTGCAGTCACGAAAGCTTTAAATCAAAATCTGGTGGTTGTTGTCGTGTAGATTTACAGGGAGGACATCATCGACCTGCTGTGCGTGAGCAAGGATCGACCCCCGCTGTCCGTCAGGGAGGACCCCAAGGAGGGCATCAAGGTGACCCGGTCTCCTCGTTGTCACGGTTTTAAAATCGGTGGCCACTCGGCCCACACGTGTGTCTGCGTGTGCGTGCGCGTGTGAGCGTGTGGAGCGGTGGTGTAGCGGCTAGCGCTACGAACCCGGCGACACGGATCGATTCCCGCTCACGGCCGACACCCGGTGATGACGGATTATCTGAACCGGTGCCGGGCCTACCCGAGGTCGACTCGGCCTCAAATGAGAGTGCCTGGTGTAGCGGTGCGTGAACATCGCCACTGGGGAGACAAAGGCGGCCGGGCACGTGCGGTGCTGGCCACCCACCGCCTCGTGTTGCTGTGCCGGCCTTCATTGGTAATCGCTTAAACAGCACTTGCCCCTAGAGTCTGTTACAGGCTATATGGGAGATCTTTGTTTGTCTTGTACGTACAGTGAGGGAAAAAAAGCATTTGATCCCCTGCTGATTTTGCACGTTTGCCCACTGACAAAGAAATGATCGGGCTATAATTTTAATGGTAGGTTTATTTGAACGGTGAGAGACAGAATAACAACAACAAAATCCAGAAAAACGCGTGGCAAAAATGTTATAAATTGATTTGCATTTTAACGAGGGAAATAAGTATTTGACCCCCTCTCACCATGAGTGGTGGACAGTCCTCTAACTCGGGGCAGGACACCTGCCAAACAACAGGATGTGGCTCTTCTTCTGAACAACAGAATGAAGGGGGCATGGGGAGCGTGGCGGTGAGGTGTGGGAAGCTGCAAGCCCCAGGCTACTTTGGGCTGTCCGTCTGCTACAGCAGAGGTGTGGGGAATTCCCGCAAGACCTACATCTCTGCTTTATTAACCTGGTCAAGGCCGATGATACCATCAGGAGGCCTGGGCTCTGGGTTGTTCTTCCTGCTTTCGGAGTCCCTGACCCGCTGCTCACGATCATTTAGGACCTTCATGATGGTGAGCGGCCCCGGGTAAAACTACGTGGAGCGGCTCTGGCTCCTGCCACCATGAGGGGTGGACAGTCCTCTAACTCGGGGCAGGAGACTTCCAAACAACAGGGAGTGGCTCTTCTTGCGAAGAAGATAATGAAGGGGGCCTGTGGTTGAACTTTTGCGCAGGGCGCAGCCCACCGTACTGAACGGAGGTGCGGTTTGCGGAATGAGAACAACACCAAACACAACAACACGAACAAGGAGCAGTTCTGAAGAGATTATTAGTTTGTCAATCTGGACGGTGACGGTGACGGTGACGACGACGATGATTTAAAAGTGGCGTGGCTCCCAGCGGCTTGCCAATATCGGGAGGAAGGCGCGTCCAGACGGCCGCGGCGGCGGCGGCGGCGATGGCCGTTGCGATCGCGGGGACGGGCGACGGTGCCACGTGGCCCGTCGCGGCGTCTGCTTGCCGGCCTCCGTCGGTCGCGTCCCTGCTCGCCGACGCGCCGTCAGCTCCGTGGGAGTCTCCGTCGCTGCACAACGTTGCGTCGAGCTGGAAGCCCTCTCTCCCTCTCTCTCCTTAGCTACTTCCTGTCTCCCTCTCTCTCTCCTTAGCTACTTCCTGTTTCCCTCCCTCTCTCTCCTTAGCTACTTCCTGTCTCCCTCTCTCTCCTTAGCTACTTCCTCTCTCCTCTCTCTCTCCTTAGCTACTTCCTGTCTCCCCTCCATCCCTCTCTCTCCTTAGCTACTTCCTGTCTCCCTCTCTCTCTCTCCTTAGCTACTTCCTGTCTCCCTCTCTCTCTCCTTAGCTACTTCTGTCTCCCTCCATCCTCTCTCTCCTTAGCTACTTCCTGTCTCCTCTCTCTCTCCTTAGCTACTTCCTGTCTCCCTCTCTCTCTCTCTTAGCTACTTCCTGTCTCCCTCCATCACTCTCTCTCCTTAGCTACTTCCTGTCTCCCTCTCTCTCCTTAGCTACTTCCTGTGTCCATCACTCTCTCTCCTTAGCTACTTCCTGTCTCCATCACTGTCTCTCCTTAGCTACTTCCTCTCCCTCTCTCTCTCCTTAGCTACTTCCTGTCTCCATCACTCTCTCTCCTTAGCTACTTCCTCTCTCCCTCTCTCTTTCTCCTTAGTTACTTCCTGTCTCTCTCTCTCTCCTTAGCTACTTCCTCCCTCCCTCCATCACTCCCTCTCCTTAGCTACTTCCTGTCTCTCTCCCTCTCCTTAGCTACTTCCTGTCTCCTTCTCTCTCTCTCCTTAGCTACTTCCTGTCTCCCTCTCCTTAGCTACTTCCCTGTCTCTCTCCTTAGTTTCTTCCTCCTCCTCGCACCCCTCTTCCACCCTTTCTATCCTCTCTCTCTCCTCCCTGCATCTCCTCACCTCCCTCCCTCTCCTCCCTCACCTCACCCCTCCTCACCTCCCCTCCTCAACCTCCCTCCTCACCTCCCTCCTCACCTCTCTCCTCACCTCCCTCCTCACCTCCCTCCTCACCTCCCTCCTCACCTCCCTCCTCACCTCCCTCCTCACCTCCCTCCTCACTCTCTCTTCCTCTCTCTCCTCCCTCCTCACCTCCCTCCTCACCTCCCTCCTCACCTCCCTCCTCACCTCTCTCCTCACCTCCCTCCTCACTTCTCTCCTCCCTCACCTCCACCCCCTCACCTCACCTCTCCTCACCTTCCTCTCCCTTCCCCCCCTGGTAGATCTGTGGCCTGACGGAGCGAGTGGTGGCGTCTGTGGAGGACATGGTGCGCTGCTTGGAGCAGGGCAACCTGGCACGCACCGTTGGCGCCACTGCCATGAACGCTCAGTCCTCCCGCTCGCACGCCATCTTCACCATCGCCATCGAGCAGCGCGGCAAGGAGGACAGGTGGGCGGCGTGGCGGTGGTGGTGTTGGTGGTGGTGATGATGGGGGTGATTGATTGGTGATGGTGGTGGTGGTGGTGGTGGTGGTGTGATGGTGGTGATGGTTGTGGTGGTGGTGGTGATGGTGATGATGATGGTTGTGGGGGTGATGGTGGTGGTAGTGGTTGTGGTGTTGGTGGTGGTGTTGGTGATGGTGGTTGTGGTGTTGGTGATGATGATGGTTGTGGTGATGATGATGGTTGTGGTGGTGGTGGTTGTGGTTGTGGTGTTGGTGATGATGGTTGTAGTGATGATGATGATAATGATGATGGTTGGTGGTGTGGTAATAATAATGATGGTTTGGTGGTGGTAATAATAATGATGGTTGTGGTGGTGGTGATGATGGTTGTGGTGATGATGATGGTTGTGGTGATGATGATGATGATAATGATGACGGCTGTGGTGGTGGTGATAATAATGATGGTTGTGGTGGTGATGATGATGGTTGTGGTGATGATGATGATAATGATGACGGCTGTGGTGGTGGTGATAATAATGGTTGTGGTGGTGATGATGATGGTTGTGGTGATGATGATGGTTGTGATGATGATGATAATGATGACGGCTGTGGTGGTGGTGATAATAATGGTTGTGGTGGTGATGATGATGGTTGTGGTGATGATGATGATGGTTGTGGTGATGATGATGATGATAATAATGATGACGGCTGTGGTGGTGATAATAATAATGGTTGTGGTACTGATGACGACGATGACGACGACGACTGTGGCTGTAGTAGCGGCGACGACGACGACGATGGTCGTGGTGTCCCTGCGTGTGTCCCCCGTGCCCCCCGTGCCCCCCGTGCCCCCCGTGCCCCCCGTGCCCCCCGTGCCCCCCGTGCCCCCCACCCCGCCCCGCCGCCCCCAGGGAGAGCCACTGCCGCAGCAAGCTGCACCTGGTGGACCTAGCCGGCTCGGAGCGCGCCAAGCGCACCAAGGCGGAGGGCGACCGCCTGCGCGAGGGCATCACCATCAACCGTGGGCTGCTGGCGCTGGGCAACGTGATCAGCGCGCTGGGCGAGGAGGGCGCGGGGCGGCGCAACCACCACCACGTGCCCTACCGCGACTCGCGGCTCACGCGCCTGCTTCAGGGTGACCGCGGGATGCACGCGGGAGGGAGGGAGGGAGATGCACGAGGGAGGGAGATGCACGCGGGAGGGAGGGAGATGCACGAGGGGAGGGAGGTGCACGAGGGAGGGAGATGCACGAGGGAGGGAGATGCACGAGGGAGGGAGATGCACGAGGGAGGGAGATGCACGAGGGAGGGAGGGAGATGAGGGAGGGAGGGAGATGCACGAGGGAGGGAGATGCACGAGGGAGGGAGATGCACGAGGGAGGGAGATGCACGAGGGAGGGAGGTGCACGAGGGAGGGAGGGAGATGAGGGAGGGAGGGAGATGCACGAGGGAGGGAGATGCACGAGGGAGGGAGATGCACGAGGGAGGGAGATGCACGAGGGAGGGAGATGCACGAGGGAGGGAGGGAGATGCACGAGGGAGGGAGGGAGATGCACGAGGGAGGGAGATGCACGAGGGAGGGAGATGCACGAGGGAGGGAGGGAGATGCACGAGGGAGGGAGATGCACGAGGGAGGGAGGGAGATGCACGAGGGAGGGAGGGAGATGCACAAGGGAGGGAGGGAGATGCACGAGGGAGGGAGATGCACGAGGGAGGGAGATGCACGCGGGAGGGAGGGAGATGCACGAGGGAGGGAGATGCACACACAAGATGCACGAGGGAGGGAGATGCACGAGGGAGGGAGATGCACGAGGGAGGGAGGGAGATGCACGAGGGAGGGAGGGAGATGCACGAGGGAGGGAGATGCACGAGGGAGGGAGGGAGATGCACGAGGGAGGGAGATGCACGAGGGAGGGAGATGCACGAGGGAGGGAGGGAGATGCACGAGGGAGGGAGATGCACGAGGGAGGGAGGGAGATGCGCGAGGGAGGGAGGGAGATGCACGAGGGAGGGAGATGCACGAGGGAGGGAGATGCACGAGGGAGGGAGATGCACGAGGGAGGGAGATGCGCGAGGGAGGGAGATGCACGAGGGAGGGAGGGAGATGCGCGAGGGAGGGAGGGAGATGCACGAGGGAGGGAGATGCACGAAGGAGGGAGATGCACGAGGGAGGGAGATGCACGAGGGAGGGAGATGCACGAGGGAGGGAGATGCACGAGGGAGGGAGATGCACACAAGATGCACACACTATGCACGCAAGATGCACACGCACACAAGATGCACACACACACACTATGCACACACACTATGCACACACAAGATGCACACGCACACAAGATGCACACGCACACACTATGCACACACAAGATGCACACAAGATGCACACGCACTATGCACGCACGATGCACACACGTGTCACGCTCGTGCCATGCATGTGGCACGCTCGTGCCATGCATGTGGCACGCTCGTGTCAGTCATGTCACGTACAACGCCCGTACGTCTCTCTCAAGCTCTCTTTCCCAAGCTTTCTCTCCCCGTCTCTCTACCGCCCTGATAGTGACCTGCGTGTGTGTGTCTCTCCGTCCCTGTCTCTCGCTCTCTCTCCAGACTCTCTGGGAGGTAGCAGTGTCACCCTCATGGTGACCTGTGTGTGTGTGTGTCTCTCCCCGTCTCTCTCCATCCCTGTATCTCGCTCTCTCTCCAGACTCTCTGGGAGGTAGCAGCGTCACCCTCATGGTGACCTGTGTGTGTGTGTGTGTGTCTCTCTCCATCTCTCTCCATCCCTGTATCTCTCCAGACTTTCTGAGAGGGAAACAGCCTCACCCTCATGGTGACCTGTGTGTGTGTGTCTCTCTCCATCTCTCTCCATCCCTGTATCTCTCCAGACTTTCTGAGAGGGAAACAGCCTCACCCTCATGGTGACCTGTGTGTGTCTCTCCCCGTCTCTCTCCATCCCTGTATCTCTCCAGACTCTCTGGGAGGGAAACAGCCTCACCCTCATGGTGACCTGCGTGTGTGTGTGTGTGTCTCTCCGTCTTTCTCCATCCCTGTGTCTCTTGTTCTCTCTCCAGACTCTTTGGGAGGGAACAGCCTCACCCTCATGGTGACCTGTGTCTGTCTCTCCCCGTCTCTCCATCCCTGTCTCTCTCCAGACTCTCTGGCAGGGAACAGCGTCACCCTCATGGTGACCTGTGTGTGTGTGTCTCCGTCTCTCTCCATCCCTGTATCTCTCCAGACTCTCTGGGAGGAACAGCCTCACCCTCATGGTGACCTGTGTGTGTGTCTCTCCCCATCTCTCTCTGTCCCTGTATCTCTCCAGACTCTCTGGGAGGGAAACAGCATCACCCTCATGGTGACCTGTGTCTGTCTCTCCCCGTCTCTCCATCCCTGTCTCTCTCCAGACTCTCTGGCAGGGAACAGCCTCACCGTCATGGTGACCTGTGTGTGTGTGTGTGTCTCCCCGTCTCTCTCCATCCCTGTATCTCTCCAGACTCTCTGGGAGGGAAACAGCGTCACCCTCATGGTGACCTGTGTGTGTGTGTCTCTCCCCGTCTCTCTCCATCCCTGTATCTCTCCAGACTCTCTGGGAGGGAAACAGCGTCACCCTCATGGTGACCTGTGTGTGTGTGTCTCTCCGTCTCTCTCCATCCCTGTATCTCTCCAGACTCTCTGGGAGGGAACAGCTTCACCCTCATGGTGACCTGTGTGTGTGTGTGTGTCTCTCCATCCCTGTCTCTCGCTCTCTCTCCAGACTCTCTGGGAGGAACAGCCTCACCCTCATGGTGACCTGTGTGTGTGTCTCTCCCCATCTCTCTCTGTCCCTGTATCTCTCCAGACTCTCTGGGAGGGAAACAGCATCACCCTCATGGTGACCTGTGTCTGTCTCTCCCCGTCTCTCCATCCCTGTCTCTCTCCAGACTCTCTGGCAGGGAACAGCCTCACCGTCATGGTGACCTGTGTGTGTGTGTCTCCCCGTCTCTCTCCATCCCTGTATCTCTCCAGACTCTCTGGGAGGGAAACAGCGTCACCCTCATGGTGACCTGTGTGTGTGTGTCTCTCCCCGTCTCTCTCCATCCCTGTATCTCTCCAGACTCTCTGGGAGGGAAACAGCGTCACCCTCATGGTGACCTGTGTGTGTGTGTCTCTCCGTCTCTCTCCATCCCTGTATCTCTCCAGACTCTCTGGGAGGGAACAGCTTCACCCTCATGGTGACCTGTGTGTGTGTGTGTGTCTCTCCATCCCTGTCTCTCGCTCTCTCTCCAGACTCTCTGGGAGGGAACAGCCTCACCCTCATGGTGACCTGTGTGTGTGTGTGTCTCTCCGTCTTTCTCCATCCCTGTGTCTCTCGCTCTCTCTCCAGACTCTCTGGGAGGGAAACAGCCTCACCCTCATGGTGGCCTGTGTGTGTGTCTCTCTCCCCGTCTCTCTCCATCCCTGTATCTCGCTCTCTCTCCAGACTCTCTGGGAGGGAACAGCCTCACCCTCATGGTGACCTGTGCGTGTGTGTCTCTCCCCGTCTCTCTCCATCCCTGTCTCTCTATCTTTCCAGACTCCCTGGGAGGGAACAGCATCACCCTCATGGTGACCTGTGTGTGTGTGTCTCTCCGTCTCTCTCCGTCTCTCTCCATCCCTGTCTCTCGCTCTCTCTCCAGACTCTCTGGGAGGGAACAGCTTCACCCTCATGGTGACCTGCGTGTGTGTGTCTCTCCGTCTCTCTCCATCCCTGTGTCTCTCCAGACTCTCTGGGAGGGAAACAGCCTCACCCTCATGGTGACCTGCGCGTGTGTCTCTCCCCGTCTCTCTCCATCCCCGTGTCTCCCCAGACTCTCTGGGAGGGAACAGCCTCACCCTCATGGTGGCCTGTGTGTGTGTCTCTCCCCGTCTCTCTCCCCGTCTCTCTCCATCCCTGTGTCTCTCCAGACTCTCTGGGAGGGAACAGCCTCACCCTCATGGTGGCCTGTGTGTCTGTCTCTCCCCGTCTCTCCATCCCTGTCTCTCCCCAGACTCTCTGGGAGATAGCAGCGTCACCCTCATGGTGACCTGTGTGTGTGTCTCTCCCC
Source organism: Petromyzon marinus (assembly GCF_048934315.1). Taxonomy (NCBI): domain Eukaryota; kingdom Metazoa; phylum Chordata; class Hyperoartia; order Petromyzontiformes; family Petromyzontidae; genus Petromyzon; species Petromyzon marinus. The sequence goes on along the minus strand of NC_133742.1, from coordinate 1,332,815 downwards.
GTCTCTCTCTGTCCCTGTATCTCTCCAGACTCTCTGGGAGGGAAACAGCCTCACCCTCATGGTGACCTGCGTGTGTGTCTCTCCCCGTCTCTCTCCCCGTCTCTCTCCATCCCCGTGTCTCTCCAGATTCTCTGGGAGGGAACAGCATCACCCTCATGGTGACCTGTGTGTGTGTCTCTCCCCGTCTCTCTCCCCGTCTCTCTCCATCCCTGTCTCTCTCCAGACTCTCTGGGAGGGAACAGCCTCACCCTCATGGTGACCTGTGTGTCTCTCTGCCTCTCTCCATCCCCGTATCTCTCCAGACTCTGGGAGGGAACAGCTTCACCCTAATGGTGGCCTGTGTCTGTCTCTCTCTCCGTCTCTCTCCATCCTTGTCTCTCGCTCTCTCCCCAGACTCTCTGGGAGGGAACAGCCTCACCCTCATGGTGGCCTGTGTGAGCCCGGCCGACTCCAACCTGGAGGAGACGCTGAACACGTTGCGTTACGCTGACCGCGCGCGCAAGATAAAGAACAAGCCGGTGGTGAACCGGGACCCCAGCACGGCCGAGCTGCAGATGCTGCGGAAACAGGTTGGGGGCGGGCGGGGGGTTACCTCCCGACACCAGAGACGCAGACAGAGATTCCGGCCGGCCCCTTCCCCTTACGTACGCTACGTCGTACACGACGTCGCGACAAGCTCGATGAGAATACCGTGCGTGCGCGTTGAACGACCCGGGAAGTCAAAAGATGAAAAATTCACGCGGTGCGATCCGGGGGGCGCGAAAGGTGGCGTGCACAATTCGGCTGTTCGCCGGAGGCGAACCCGAGCTGAAGGCTGCATAGTGTATAGTGTAGTATATAGTGTAGTATACTAGTACAGCACCAGTGTGTAATGTAGTGTACAGTGTAGTGTATAGTGTAGTGTATAGTGTAGTGTACTAGTACAGCACTAGTGTATAGTGTAGTGTATAGTGTAGTGTATAGTGTAGTATACTAGTACAGCACCAGTGTGTAATGTAGTGTATAGTGTAGTGTATAGTGTAGTATACTAGTACAGCACCAGTGTGTAATGTAGTGTATAGTGTAGTGTATAGTGTAGTGTACTAGTACAGCACCAGTGTGTAATGTAGTGTATAGTGTAGTGTATAGTGTAGTATACTAGTACAGCACCAGTGTGTAATGTAGTGTATAGTGTAGTGTACTAGTACAGCACTAGTGTATAGTGTAGTGTATAGTGTAGTGTACTAGTACAGCACCAGTGTGTAGTGTAGTGTATAGTGTACTGTACTAGTACAGCACTAGTGTATAGTGTAGTATACTAGTACAGCACTTGTGTATAGTGTAGTGTATAGTATAGTATACTAGTAGAGCACCAGTGTGTAATGTAGTGTATAGTGTAGTATACTAGTACAGCACCAGTGTGTAATGTAGTGTATAGTGTAGTGTACTAGTACAGCACCAGTGTATAGTGTAGTGTACTAGTACAGCACTAGTGTATAGTATAGTGTAGTGTACTAGTACAGCACTAGTGTATAGTATAGTGTGTATAGTGTAGTATACTAGTACAGCACCAGTGTGTAGTGTAGTGTATAGTGTAGTGTACTAGTACAGCACCAGTGTGTAATGTAGTGTATAGTGTAGTGTACTAGGACAGCACGAGTTTATAGTGTAGTGTATAGTGTAGTGTACTAGTACAGCACTAGTGTATAGTGTAGTGTATAGTGTAGTGTACTAGTACAGCACTAGTGTATAGTGTAGTGTATAGTGTAGTGTACTAGTACAGCACTAGTGTATAGTGTAGTATAGTACAACACTAGTGTATAGTGTAGTGTATAGTGTAGTGTACTAGTACAGCACCAGTGTGTAATGTAGTGTATAGTGTAGTGTACTAGTACAGCACCAGTGTGTAATGTAGTGTATAGTGTAGTGTACTAGTACAGCACCAGTGTGTAATGTAGTGTATAGTGTAGTATACTAGTACAGCACCAGTGTGTAATGTAGTGTATAGTGTAGTGTACTAGTACAGCACCAGTGTGTAGTGTAGTGTATAGTGTAGTGTACTAGTACAGCACTAGTGTATAGTATAGTGTAGTGTACTAGTACAGCACTAGTGTATAGTATAGTGTAGTGTATAGTGTAGTATACTAGTACAGCACCAGTGTGTAGTGTAGTGTATAGTGTAGTGTATAGTGTAGTATACTAGTACAGCACCAGTGTGTAATGTAGTGTATAGTGTAGTATACTAGTACAGCACCAGTGTGTAATGTAGTGTATAGTGTAGTGTACTAGTACAGCACTAGTGTATAGTGTAGTGTATAGTGTAGTATACTAGTACAGCACCAGTGTGTAATGTAGTGTATAGTGTAGTGTACTAGTACAGCACTAGTGTATAGTGTAGTATAGTACAACACTAGTGTATAGTGTAGTGTATAGTGTAGTGTATAGTGTAGTATACTAGTACAGCACCAGTGTAATGTAGTGTATAGTGTAGTGTATAGTGTAGTATACCAGTACAGCACCAGTGTGTAATGTAGTGTATAGTGTAGTATACTAGTACAGCACCAGTGTGTAATGTAGTGTATAGTGTAGTGTATAGTGTAGTATACTAGTACAGCACCAGTGTGTAATGTAGTGTATAGTGTAGTGTACTAGTACAGCACTAGTGTATAGTGTAGTGTATAGTGTAGTGTACTAGTACAGCACCAGTGTGTAGTGTAGTGTACTAGTACAGCACTAGTGTATAGTGTAGTATAGTACAACACTAGTGTAGTGTATAGTGTAGTGTACTAGTACAGCACTAGTGTATAGTGTAGTGTACTAGTACATCACTAGTGTATAGTGTAGTGTACTAGTACAGCACTAGTGTATAGTGTAGTATAGTACAACACTAGTGTATAGTGTAGTGTACTAGTACAGCACTAATGTATAGTGTAGTGTATAGTGTAGTATACTAGTACAGCACCAGTGTAGTGTATAGTGTAGTGTACTAGTACAGCACTAGTGTATAGTGTAGTGTATAGTGTAGTGTACTAGTACATCACTAGTGTATAGTGTAGTGTATAGTATAGTGTAGTGTACTAGTACAGCACTAGTGTATAGTGTAGTGTACTAGTACATCACTAGTGTATAGTGTAGTGTACTAGTACATCACTAGTGTATAGTGTAGTGTACTAGTACATCACTAGTGTATAGTGTAGTGTACTAGTACAGCACTAGTGTATAGTGTAGTGTATAGTGTAGTGTACTAGTACAGCACTAGTGTATAGTGTAGTGTACAAGTACAGCACTAGTGTATAGTGTAGTATAGTACAACACTAGTGTATAGTGTAGTGTATAGTGTAGTGTACTAGTACAGCACTAGTGTATAGTGTAGTATAGTACAACACTAGTGTATAGTGTAGTGTATAGTGTAGTGTACTAGTACAGCACTAGTGTATAGTGTAGTATAGTACAACACTAGTGTATAGTGTAGTGTATAGTGTAGTGTACTAGTACAGCACTAGTGTATAGTGTAGTGTATAGTGAAAGGTGCCGTGCGTAATTCGGCTGTTCGCCGGGGCGAACCCGAGCTGAAGGCTGCATCAGGTTCCGGTGGGGCGATCGTCACAAATCACACGGTCGTTGAAACGAGAGGCCGTAGCGCGTGTACGTACGTCACCACCCCACCCTGCCCCCTGATGCAGAGTCTTCGAGATTGGGGTTGTGAGTGCGGCATGCGGTACATTTATACTCTCACTTCTGTTTTTTTTTTTTACAATATGAAATTGGTGTTCGTCTATTTGTACGTTCAGTAAGTTGGGTCAATTTCACGTTCAGTTAGGGCAATTTCTCGCGGCAGAAGAGCAATCTCACAACACCTCAAAAAACATACCCAAAGTAGAGGTTTTTGTCGGATTTTATTGTGTAAATATAAACGTTGTGTCGTTAAACCCGCCACCACTACCCGACACAGCCAATTGGTGAGGTTTGTCACGTAAACAGGACGTGCCAATTCGTTACTGGTACAGCACCAGTGTGTAGTGTAGTGTATAGTGTAGTGTACTAGTACAGCACTAGTGTATATTGTAGTATACTAGTACAGCACTAGTGTATAGTGTAGTGTTATAGTGTAGTTTATAGTGTAGTATACTAGTACAGCACTAGTGTATAGTGTAGTGTACTAGTACAGCACTAGTGTATAGTGTAGTGTACTAGTACAGCACTAGTGTATAGTGTAGTGTATAGTGTAGTATAGTACAGCACTAGTGTATCGTGTAGTGTATAGTGTAGTATAGTACAGCACTAGTGTACAGTGTAGTGTATCGTGTAGTATACTAGTACAACACTAGTGTGTAGTGTATAGTGTAGTATACTAGTACAGCACTAGTGTGTAGTGTATAATGTAGTGTATAGTGTCGTGTATAGTGTAGTATACTAGTACAGCACCAGTGTGTAGTGTATAGTGTAGTGTACTAGTACAGCACTAGTGTATAGTCTAGTGTATAGTGTAGTATAGTATAGCACTAGTGTATCGTGTAGTGTATAGTGTAGTATAGTACAGCACTAGTGTATCGTGTAGTGTATAGTGTAGTTTAGTATAGCACTAGTGTATAGTGTAGTATATAGTGTAGTATACTAGTGCAGCACTAGTGTATAGTGTAGTGTATAGTGTAGTGTTTATTGTAGTGTATAATGTAGTGTATAATGTAGTATACTAGTACAGCACTAGTGTGTAGTGTAGTGTTTAATGTAGTGTATGATGTAGTGTATAGTGTAGTATACTAGTACAGCACTACACCGGTTGTGTGTTGGAGAAGCGAGCCACAACATTTACAATCTGAGTACCGTGACGTTTCGCCGCTGATTGCAACCGGCTTCGTCAGGCGACGGCCAGATTTGTGAACGTTGTTGTTGTTATATGCTTAGTTTTTTCGGTAAAGTCACCACGTTGAAGAGAAACAACAAAATAATAACTAAATATATATTAAACAATAAAAAATTCTCACGACGTTTTGACCATAACTCAAACGGTCGTCTTCAGGTGTGTTGGTTCGCATAAATTTATTTTTATAAATAAATAAATGCGCCGTTTAAAAATTAATTTATGCGAACCAACACACCTGAAGACGACCGTTTGAGTAATGGTCGAAACGTCGTGAGAATTTTTTTTTATTGTTTTATATATATTTTATTATTTTGTTGTTTCCCTTCAACGTGGTGACTTTACCGAAAAAACTAAGAATATGAATTACTGCAGTCACGAAAGCTTTCAATCAAAGTTGTTGTTGTTGTCGTCGTTGTTGCCGACCGAGAGTTTTGCGTTTCTCTGTTGCAGGTGCAACAGCTGCAGGTGCAGCTGTTGCAGGCACGGGGCGGAGGGATCGCCACGATGCAGGGGTGGGTCTCTCGCGCGCACCACCCAACCCCACCCTCCCCCATGCACGCTCGCTCGCTTACGCAGAGACAACTGGATCCAGAGCCGCCGTTCACCACGTTGGGTGGTGGTGGTGGCGGTGGTGGCGGTGGTGGTGGTGGTGGAGGGGGAGGAGCGGTGGGGGAGTGGTTAGCGAGTTCTATTTACCGCTCACGGCCACCACCACCACCGCCGCCACCAGTGGTGATTGTCTGTGTGCATCTCTACGGGTCTCTTTGTGTTGCTATGCATCTCTATGGGTATTTATTGGTCTCTGTGTGTCTCTATGTATCTCTATGGGACTCTGTGTCTCTATGTGTCTGTGTCTCTATGGGTCTCTGTGATGTCTCTGTGTGTCTATGTATCCCTATTGGGTCTCTATGTGTCTCTATGGGTCTTTATGGGTCCCTGTGTGTCTCTATGTATCTCTATGGGTCTCTATGGGTGTCTATGTATCTCTATGGGTCTCTGTGTGTCTTTATGGGTCTCTATGTATCTCTATGGGTCTCTGTGTGTGTATGGGTCTCTATGGGTCTCTATGTATCTCTATGGGTCTTTATGGGTCCCTGTGTGTCTCTATGTATCTCTGTGGGTCTCTATGTATCTCTATGGGTCTTTATGGGTCTCTGTGTGTCTCTGTGTCTGTGTCTCTATGGGTCTCTGTGTGTATCTATGGGTCTCTGTGTGTCTCTATGGGTCTGTGTCTCTGTGTATCTATGGGTCTCTGCGTGTCTCTGTGTGTCTCTATGTATCCCTATGGGTCTCTATGTATCTCTCTACCGGACATCTTTGACGAAGAGCTCCTGCGGTATGAATAATAAAGATTGTTCTCACCGTACCCCACCCCTCCCCCGTGGCGGTGCCAGCGGCAGCGAGGGGCAGTCCACCAGCGTGCAGTCGGTGCTGGAGCGCAACCGCAGCCTGCACGAGGCCAATCAGCAGCTGACCAAGGAGCTACAGGTGGCCGTGGATCACACGGCGCACCTGTGTGAGAAGGTCATCCTGGTGAGTGGTGGCGGTGGTGAGTGGGTCAGAGTGAGGTCATCCTGGTGTGTGGTGGTGAGTGGGTGAGAAGGTCATCCTGGTGAGTGGGTGAGTGGGTGAGAAGGTCATCCTGGTGAGTGGTGGTGAGTGGGTGAGAAGGTCATCCTGGTGAGTGGTGGTGGTGGTGGTGGTGGCGGTGAGTGGTGAGTGGGTGAGTGGGTGAGAGGGTCATCCTGGTGAGTGGTGAGAGTGTGAGAAGGTCATCCTGGTGAGTGGTGAGTGGGTGAGAAGGTCATCCTGGTGAGTGGTGAGTGGGTGAGAAGGTCATCCTGGTGAGTGGTGAGTGTGTGAGAAGGTCATCCTGGTGAGTGGTGAGTGGGTGAGAAGGTCATCCTGGTGAGTGGTGAGTGTGTGAGAAGGTCATCCTGGTGAGTGGCGGCGGCGGTGAGCGTGTGAGTGGGTGAGAGTGAGGTCATCCTGGTGAGTGGTGGTGGTGAGTGGGTGAGAAGGTCATCCTGGTGAGTGGGTGAGAGTGAGGTCATCCTGGTGAGTGGTGGTGGCGGTGAGTGGTGAGTGGGTCAGAGTGAGGTCATCCTGGTGAGTGGTGGTGGCGGTGAGTGGGTCAGAGTGAGGTCATCCTGGTGAGTGGTGGTGAGTGGGTGAGAGTGAGGTCATCCTGGTGAGTGGCGGCGGTGGTGAGCATGTTAGTGGTGAGTGGGTGAGAGTTAGGTCATCCTGGTGAGTGGTGGTGGTGGTGAATGGGTGAGTGAGTATGAGGTCATGCTGGTGACTGGCGGTGGTGGTGAGCGTGTGAGTGGGTGAGAAGGTCATCCTGGTGAGTGGCGGCGGTGGTAAGTGGTGAGTGGGTCATCCTGGTGAGTGGTGGTGAGTGTGTGAGAAGGTCTTCCTGGTGAGTGGTGGTGGTGGTGAGCGTGTGAGTGGGTGTGTGGGTCAGAGTGAGGTCATCCTGGTGAGTGGTGAGTGGAGGTGGTGAGTGGGTGAGAAGGTCATCCTGGTGAGTGGTGGTGAGTGGGTCCGAGTGAGGTCATCCTGGTGAGTGGAGGTGGTGAGTGGGTGAGCGTGAGGTCATCCTGGTGAGTGGCGGTGATGGTGAGTGGGTCCGAGTGAGGTCATCCTGGTGAGTGGTGAGTGGGTCCGAGTGAGGTCATCCTGGTGAGTGGTGAGTGGTGAGTGTCAGAAGGTCATCCTGGTGAGTGGTGGTGAGCGTGCGAGTGTGGCGAGTGGATCAGAGTGAGGTCATCCTGGTGAGTTGTGGTGGTGAGTGGGTGAGTGAGTATGAGGTCATCCTGGTGAGTGGCAGCGGTGGTGAGTGAGTGAGAGTGAGAAGGCCATCCTGGTGAGTGGTGGTGGGCGTGCGAGTGTGGTGAGTGGATCAGAGTGAGGTCATCCTGGTGAGTGGGTGAGAAGGTCATCCTGGTGAGTGGCAGTGGTGGTGAGTGGGTGAGAGTGAGATCATCCTGGTGAGTGGCGGTGGTGGTGAGCGTGTGAGTGGTGAGTGGGTGAAAAGGTCATCCTGGTGAGTGGTGGTTAGTGGTGAGTGGGTGAGAAGGTCATCCTGGTGAGTGGCAGCGGTGGTGAGTGGGTCAGAGTGAGGTCATCCTGGTAGGTGGTGGTGAGCGGGTGAGTGGTGAGTTTGTGAGAAGGTCATCCTGGTGGGTGGTGGTGGTGGTGAGTGGGTGAGTGTGAGGTCATGCTGGCGAGTGGCATTGGTGAGTGGGTGAGAGTGTGGGAAGGTCATCTTGGTGAGTGTGTGTGAGGGTGAGCATGTATGAGAGAGAGAGGGTGAGTGAGAGAGAGGGTGAGCGTGTGAGAGAGAAAGTGAGAGATAAATTGAGGGGGTGAGTGTTTTGAGGGTGAGCGAAAGAGAGAGGGTGAGTGTGTCTGTGACCGTGAGGGTGAGCGTGAGGGTGAGCGTGTGTGTGAGAGTGTGTGTGTGTGACTGAGCGTGTGAGAGAGAGTGAGGGTGAACGCCTGTGTGTGTGAGGGTGAGCGTGTGTGTGTGTGTGTGAGGGCGTGTGTGTGTGTGAGGGTGAGCGCGTGTATGTGTGAAGGTGGGTGTGTGAGGGTGAGCGTGTGTGTGACAGTGTGTGTGTGACAGTGAGGGTGTGTGTGAGCAAGAACATCTGCTGGACTACATAGTGACGGACCAGCGAATGCGAGCCCATGTCCTTGACACCAGGACCTACCGTGGAGCTGATCTGCCCTCTGACCATCGACTAGTCATCTGTAAGATGCGCCTGCCATTCTTCCACTCCGGTGGTGGGTGTACACCCAGGACCACATTCCAACCTAAAGTGGCCTGGTCTCAGTTATCTGATGAAAGTTGCAAGCGAGAATTTCATCATCGCTTGCGGCTGGGATTGGCATCGTCCCCGACTCCTCCTGATGTCGAGGGTAAATGGGCGAGGTTTAGGACTGTGACTCATGCAGCTGCAATGGCTGCTTTGGGTACGCGGTCCAGACCTCCCCAGACACCCTGGATGACAGAGGAGTTGTTCAGGATGGTTGAGAAAAAGCGACAGGCCCACTGTCATCGGCTACAGAATCCCACGTCAGAGAATGAGGAGGCTTACCGCAGCCTTCGCTCGGAGGTTCGGAGAGCCGTGAGGCGCTGCAAGGATGGGTGGTGGTCGCGGGTTGCTGAGGAGATGGAGTCTGCCTCAGTGGCCCGTGATCACAAATCGCTATTTAACTCCATCAAAAAAGTAACCTGCAGCGCCACACCTATTACCATCATTAGGGGAAAAAACGGTGATCCAATTTCCGACCCCCAGGAACAGGTTCGCAGATTTGCTGAGCATTTCTGTGAGGTCCTGGGGGAGGGAAAATCCCACAGCCAGGAAAACATCGTGGCACAAAGTGAGGATGACCCTGCTGAGGCTGCGGTGCCTCAAATATTGGATGAAGTCACCCCCTGTGAGTGGCTGGCTGAGGTGCCATCTGCTGAGGAAGTATTGAAGGCGATCCGGAGTCTGAGACCAGGAAAGGCAGCGGGCAGAGATGATCTCCCAAGCGAAATGCTGAGGGAGGGTGGCGTTTGTGCACAGACTGCCCTATATGACATCATAACAACAGTCTGGACCACTGGACGGGTTCCGCAGGATTGGAAGGATGCCCTGGTGGTCCCCCTTTTTAAGAAGGGGGACCGCACAGACTGTAACAACTACAGGGGCATCTCACTCCTCAGTGTGCCGGGAAAGGTCCTGGCAAGGATTATTCAGCATCGCCTTGCCAGGCACGCTGAGGAGAGGCTTGCGGAGCCCCAATGCGGTTTCAGGAAAGGGCGGTCCTGCACAGATGCCATATTTTCTGTCCGTCTGCTACAGCAGAGGTGTAGGGAATTCCAACAAGACCTACATCTCTGCTTTATTGACCTGGTCAAGGCCTATGATACCATCAGTAGGCCTGGGCTCTGGGTCGTTCTTCGTGCTTTTGGAGTACCTGACCCTCTGCTCACGATCATTAAGGACCTTCATGATGGTGAGCGGGCCCGGGTAAAACTACGTGGCCGGGAGTCAGAGCCATTCCCTGTACACCTTGGGGTGCGACAGGGATGTCCTCTGGCTCCCACATTATTTAACATCTATTTTGACCACGTAGTTCGTGAAGCCTTCAATAGCTGTACCGGGGGAATCTCCATATGGTACAGATATAATGGGAGGCTAATCGATGCCCGGGTGCGGTCAAGGGATGGCTCCCTATTGCTCAACCACGTTATGTATGCTGATGACTTGGTAATAGCTGCTCAGTCAGAGGAGGAGTTCAGACGCTGCTGCTGAGACTGGAGCGTGCCACTAAGAGGTGGGGCCTTACCATCAGCCCCACCAAAACTAAGCACCTGCCTGGGTATTTTGTACCATCGGACACTCCACCCCCACAACTCCCAATCGGTGATGGGGCAGTTGTGGAGAGAGTGGAGAGTTTCCCATACCTGGGCAGTGTGCTTATGACTGGCTCCAGTTTAACAGCAGAGGTCTCACTCCGAATCAGTCGAGCGGCAATATCTTTTCATCGGTTGCGTAACGCTGTGTGGAAGCTACCTGGTCTGTCGCTCCGCACTAAGCTTCAGGTCTTCTCGGCCACGGTCATTCCCTCCCTTCTCTACGCTTGCGAAACGTGGACCCCCCTAATGGAACATCTTCGCCGGTTAGAAACATTTAGGCTGACCTGCCTACGATCCATCCTGGGTTTAACCAGACTGGATTGTGTGAGGAGCTCACAAATCCTTGAAAGATCTGGGCAGGGTCCCATCGGTGAGCTCCTCCGGCAGGCAAGGCTGCGATGGCTGGGTCATGTAGCCCGCATGACCAGCCACCGCATGCCGAAACAGCTTTTGTTTGGCCGGATTGAGGGGGCTAAGCGGGCGCGGCACGGGCTAGAGAAGAGATGGAGTGATGTGGTACAGGAGGACGTGGAGCTGAGTGGACTTGCCGATGACTGGTACCAGCGGTGTCAAGATCGGCCTCTGTGGAGGAGGCTCGTGAAGGATGCTACTGGGCAGTTGGAGGCAGTCGCCCTCCAACAACAACGGAGGGCGGAGGAGCGACGCTCACAACAGCGAGCGGAGCGCCGGGTGGCTAAAGCACAGCAGGTTGGCACAGTAGGGGGCACAGGTGGTGCATCAGCCAGTCATCTCAGTCAGTCGACCCGTGGCACCTGGGTCTGCCCCGTGACCTCCTGCCAGCGGGCGTTCGACACTTCACGTGGCCTCAGGGTGCACATAGCCTGGCACAAGCGTCGTGGTGACGTCACCGCCACTTAGTGGCGAATGGCGGTTGTTGTTGTTGTTGTTGTGTGTGTGAGGGTGAGCGTGTGTGTGTGTGTGAGACAGTGAGGGTGTGTGTGAGGGTGAGCGTGTGAGCGTGTGTGTGTGTGAGACAGTGAGGGTGTGTGTGAGGGTGAGCGTGTGTGTGTGTGTGAGGGTGAGCTCGTGTTAGCGTGTGTGTGTGTGAGACAGTGAGCGAGCGAGCGTGTGTGTGCGAGGGTGAGCTCGTGTGCTGCTCGCTCGACTCCACTTGCCCCAACGCTCCGCTCGAAGGCTGAAGGCTCGGGTGCGTGCCTGGGTTGGGTTCTCACGCGACCGTGTGCAGACGGAGATGGAGCGTGAGAAGTTATTGACGCGCTTCGCCGAGCTGAAGGATCACAAAGCGTGAGTCGGCCGTTCTGCGGGCAGCCCGCGCGTGAACTATGGCCAGGTCCCTGCACCAACTCAACACGTCGCTGCGTATCGACGTGTTGAGTCTCCGGGCAGTGCTGAGTCTCGGCGGTGTGTGGCGGTGTCGTGTATCGTGGTGCACAATCGTGTCGTGTAACAATAGTGTAGTGGGTAGTGTAGTGTATGATAGTGTAGTGTATCTTAGTGTAGTGTATAATAGTGTAGTGTATAATAGTGTAGTGTATAATAGTGTAGTGGTTAGTGTAGTGTATAATAGTGTAGTGTATAATAGTGTAGTGTATAATAGTGTAGTGTATAATAGTGTAGTGGTTAGTGTAGTGGTTAGTGTAGTGTATCTTAGTGTAGTGTATCTTAGTGTAGTGTATAATAGTGTAGTGGTTAGTGTAGTGTATCTTAGTGTAGTGGTTAGTGTAGTGTATCTTAGTGTAGTGTATAATAGTGTAGTGGATAGTGTAGTGTATAATAGTGTAGTGGTTAGTGTAGTGTATCTTAGTGTAGTGTATAATAGTGTAGTGGTTAGTGTAGTGTATCTTAGTGTAGTGTATAATAGTGTAGTGTATAGTGTAGTGTATAATAGTGTAGTGGTTAGTGTAGTGTATCTTAGTGTAGTGTATAATAGTGTAGTGGTTAGTGTAGTGTATAATAGTGTAGTGGATAGTGTAGTGTATCTTAGTGTAGTGTATAATAGTGTAGTGGTTAGTGTAGTGTATCTTAGTGTAGTGTATAATAGTGTAGTAGTTAGTGTATTGTAGCGTAGTGTAGTATATAATAGTGTAGTGGTTAGTGTAGTGTATCTTAGTGTAGTATATAATAGTGTAGTGGATAGTGTATTGTAGCATAGTGGATCATAGTGTAGTGTATAGTGTAATATATAATAGTGTAGTGGATAGTGTAGTGTATCTTAGTGTAGTGTATAATAGTGTAGTGGTTAGTGTAGTGTATCTTAGTGTAGTATATAATAGTGTAGTGGTTAGTGTAGTGTATCTTAGTGTAGTGTATAATAGTGTAGTGGTTAGTGTAGTGTATAATAGTGTATCTTAGTGTAGTGTATAATAGTGTAGTGGTTAGTGTAGTGTATCTTAGTGTAGTATATAATAGTGTAGTGGTTTAGTGTAGTGTATCTTAGTGTAGTGTATAATAGTGTAGTGGTTAGTGTAGTGTATCTTAGTGTAATATATAATAGTGTAGTGGTTAGTGCATTGTAGCGTAGTGGATCATAGTGTAGTGGTTAGTGTAGTGTACCTTAGTGTAATATATAATAGTGTAGTGGTTAGTGTAGTGTATCTTAGTGTAATATATAATAGTGTAGTGGTTAGTGCAGTGTATCTTAGTGTAGTATATAATAGTGTAGTGGATAGTGTATTCTAGCGTCGTGGATCATAGTGCAGTGTATCTTAGTGTAGTATTTAATGGTGTAGTGGATAGCGTATCTTAGTGTAGTATATAATAGTGTAGTGGATAGTGTAGTGTATCTTGTTGTAATATATAATAGTGTAGTGGATAGTGTAGTGTATCTTAGTGTAGAATATAATAGTGTAGTGTACCTTAGTGTAGTATATAATAGTGTAGTGGATAGTGTGTTGTAGTGTAGTATATATTAGTGAATTGGATAGTGTATTGTAGTGTAGTATATAATAGTGTAGTGTATCTTAGTGTAATATTTAATAGTGTAGTGGTTTAGTGTAGTGTATCTTAGTGTAGTATATAATAGTGTAGTGGTTAGTGTAGTGTATCTTAGTGTAGTGGTTAGTGTAGTGTACCTTAGTGTAGTATATAATAGTGTAGTGTATCTTAGTGTAGTGTATAATAGTGTAGTGAGTGTATCTTAATCTGATGTGTAGTACATACTCGTGTTGTGGATAGTGAAGTGTTCAGCATTGGGAGCGCGGGGTGTTGGCACACGCCTAGCTGTTCCCCTCCCCTCCACCACACAGGTGTCGGCTGGACATCATGTCCCTTGTAGACTCGCAGGGAGACGAAGGGGGGCTCAGGCAACAGCTGGAGCTGCTCCAGAGTCTCCAGGAGCTCATCAATGAGCTCGAGGTACCGCCTCCTCCTCCTCCCTTCCTCCCTCCCTCCTCTCACTGCCCTGCCTCCCCCCTCGCTCCTGGCCCTCACTCACTGCCTCACTCACTGCCTCACTCACTGCCTCACTCACTGCCTCACTCTCTCACTCACTCTCTCACTCTCACTCACTCACTCACCCACCCACTCACCACCCACTCACCACCCACTCTCTCACCCTCTCACTCGCTCGCCCACCCACTCACTCACTCACCCACTCACTCACTCACCTACTCACCACCCACTTTCTCACTCACTCCCTCCCTCCTGTCCCTCACTCTCTCACTCACTTCCCCACTCTCTCACTGCCTCGCTCACTCTCCCACTCACTCCCCCACTCCCCCCTCCCTCCTGTCCCTCACTCACTGCCTCACTGCCTCACTCACTCTCTCACTCACTCCCTCCTCTCACTCACTCCCTCCCTCCTGTCCCTCACTTACTGCCTCACTCACTCACTCCCTCCCTCCTGTCCCTCACTCACTGCCTCACTGCCTCACTCTCTCACTCACTCCCTCCCTTCCTCCCTCCTCTCACTCCCTTCCCTCCCTCCTGTCCCTCACTCACTGCCTCACTCACTCCCCCACTCACTCCCTCCCTCCCTCCCTCCTGTCCCTCACTCACTGCCTCACTCACTCCCTTCCCTCCCTCCTGTCCCTCACTCACTCCCCCGCTCGCTCCCTCCTCTCCCTGCCTCATTCTTCTCACTCCCTCCTCTCACTCTCCCTCAAACCTTCCCTAACTCCCCACCTCACTCCCTCCCCCCCCCCTCACCTCCCTCCCCCCCCTCCTCTCACTCCTTCCCTCACTCCTTCCCCTGCTCCCCCTCACTCCTTCACTCCCTCCTCTCACTCCCTCTCCTCCCTCTCCTTCCTCGGGCTGCTCCCATCCAGCTGCCCATCCTCTTCTACCCTCGCCCCTCTGCTGCTTGTGTCTGTCCACAAGAGTGTTGTGTTCGCGCGGTTGTGCGTTCACGCGATTGTGCGTTCACACGATTGTGCGTTCACACTCGTGTGCGTGTGCGTGTCACAGACGGACACGTCGAGTCTCGACCCCCTGGATGCGGAGGGGAAAGAGGGAGGGAGCCCGGGCGATGAGGTGAGTGGTGGTCGGGGTGGTATGGCCAGTGGGGGTGAGGTGAGGTGAGTGGGGGTGAGGTGAGGTGGGTGAGGTGAGTGGGGGTGAGGTGAGGTGAGGTGGGTGAGGTGAGGTGAGTGGGGGTGAGGTGAGTTGGGGTTGGTGAGTGGAGGTGAGTTGAGGTGTGGGGGTGAGTGGGCGTGAGGTGAGGTGTGGGGGATGGCTGAGGGGAGTCGGGGTGAGCTGAGGTGAGGTGTGGCGGTGGGGTGAGTGGGCGTGAGGTGAGGTGTGGGGGTTGGTGAGGGAGTCGGGGTGAGCTGAGGTGGGTGGGATGGTGTGGGTTTGGGCCACATTCCGTATAACTCACGAACGTGCGTGTGTAAAGACTCCGATATGCACTACACGAATATGCACTACTATGCACTATACACACTACACTATGCACTACACGACTCTGTATTACACTTCTACGCACTACAATACCAGAGGGCTGTTGCCCTCCGCTATTGCTAGAGGGACGACTGCCTCCAACTGCCCAGTAGCCTCAAGGAGCACCTAGCCTGCCACTGCCCAGTAGCTTTCAAGGTGCACCTAGCCTGCCACTGCCCAGTAGCCTCAAGGTGCACCTAGCCTGCCACTGCCCAGTAGCCTCAAGGTGCACCTAGCCTGCCACTGCCCAGTAGCCTCAAGGTGCACCTAGCTTGGCACTCACCAGTAGCCTCAAGGTTTACCTAGCTTGGCACTGCCCAGTAGCCTCAAGGTGCACCTAGCCTGCCACTGCCCAGTAGCTTTCAAGGTGCACCTAGCCCAGCACTACCCAGTAGCCTCAAGGTGCACCTAGCCCGGCACTGCCCAGTAGCCTCAAGTGCACCTAGCTTGGCACTGCCCAGTAGCCTCAAGGTGCACCTAGCCTAGCACTGCCCAGTAGCCTCAAGTGCACCTAGCTTGGCACTGCCCAGTAGCTTCAAGGTGCACCTAGCCTGGCACTGCCCAGTAGCCTCAAGTGCACCTAGCTTGGCACTGCCCAGTAGCCTCAAGGTGCACCTAGCCTGGCACTGACCCAGTAGCCTCAAGGTGCACCTAGCCCAGCACTGCCCAGTAGCCTCAAGGTGCACCTAGCCTGCCACTGCCCGGTAGCCTCAAGGTGCACCTAGCCTGGCACTGCCCAGTAGCCTCAAGGTGCATCTAGCCTGGCACTGCCCCCAGTAGCCTCAAGGTTTACCTAGCTTGGCACTGCTCAGTAGCCTCAAGGTGCACCTAGCCTGGCACTGCCAAGTAGCCTCAAGGTGCACCTAGCCTGCCACTGCCCAGTAGCCTCAAGGTGCACCTAGCCCAGCACTACCCAGTAGCCTCAAGGTGCACCTAGCCCAGCACTACCCAGTAGCCTCAAAGTGCACCTAGCCCGGCACTGCCCGGTAGCCTCAAGGTGCACCTAGCTTGGCACAGCCCCAGTAGCCTCAAGGTGCACCTAGCCTGCCACTGCCCAGTAGCCTCAATGTGCACCTAGCCTGCCACTGCCCAGTAGCTTTCAAGGTGCACCTAGCCCAGCACTACCCGGTAGCCTCAAGGTGCACCTAGCCCGGCACTGCCCGGTAGCCTCAAGGTTTACCTAGCCTGGCACTGGCCCCAGTAGCTTTCAAGGTGCACCTAGCTTGGCACTGCCCAGTAGCCTCAAGGTGCACCTAGCTTGGCACTCACCAGTAGCCTCAAGGTTTACCTAGCTTGGCACTGCCCAGTAGCTTCAAGGTGCACCTAGCCTGCCACTGCCCAGTAGCTTTCAAGGTGCACCTAGCCCAGCACTACCCGGTAGCCTCAAGGAGCACCTAGCCTGCCACTGCCCAGTAGCTTTCAAGGTGCACCTAGCCTGCCACTGCCCAGTAGCTTTCAAGGTGCACCTAGCCTGGCACTGCCCCCAGTAGCCTCAAGGTTTACCTAGCTTGGCACTGCTCAGTAGCCTCAAGGTGCACCTAGCCTGGCACTGCCCAGTAGTGTCCTACACACACGCCTCTGTCTCTACCCCCCCGCCCTGCCCCATGATCCCCTGCAGGTGTGCGTTGCTGGTGAGGGTGGCGGTGAGGGTGGCGGTGAGGGCGGCGGTGAGGGTGGCGGTGAGGGCGGCGGTGAGCGTCTGAGCGACTCGTCGTTCTCGGCGAGACACGCGCTGCGCCAGGCACAGCTCACCAGGGAGCTGCTGGAGCTCAACCACGCCCTCGAGATGAAGGAGCAGCTGGCGAGGGGCGCGTCCCGGAACGACGGCAAGATGGACGAGCTGAGCACCGCTTACACGGTAGGCAGTGGAGGAGGCGGAGTGGGCGTGTTTGAAACGTCGCCGCTGGGGAGACAAAGGCGGCCGAGGCGCGTGGTGCCGGCCAACCCACCCCCTCGTTAGCGCCGTGCCGGGCTTTCATAGTCGCTGGTGCTGCTGCTCGCTACTAACAGCACTTGCCCCCACGATGTGTTGAGGCTACACGGGGGACCTTTGTCTGTGTCTATCTTCATAGTCGCTGCTGCTACTCGCCGCTGACAGCACTTGCCCCTACAGCCTGCTAGAGGCTACACGGGGGACCTTTGTCTGTGTCTACCGTCATAGGCGCTGCTGCTACTAACAGCACTTGCCCCTGCAGCCTGCTAGAGGCTACACGGGGGACCTTTGTCTGTGTCTACCTTCATAGACGCTGCTGCTGCTACTCGCTACTAACAGCACTTGCCCCTACAGCCTGCTAGAGGCTTCACGGGGGACCTTTGTCTGTGTCTACCTTCGTAGACGCTGCTGCAAACAGCACTTGCCCCCACGATGTGTTGAGGCTTCACGGGGGACCTTTGTCTGTGTCTCTTCATAGTCGCTGCTGCTGCTACTCGCTACTAACAGCACTTGCCCCCTACAGCCTGCTAGAGGCTTCACGGGGGGCCTTTGTCTGTGTCTACCTTCATAGTCGCTGCTGCTGCTACTCGCTACTAACAGCACTTGCCCCCAACTGCGTGTTGAGGCTACACGGGGGGCGTGGGGTGACCATTGTCTCTGCGTGGGGTGACCATTGTCTCTGCGTGGGTGACCAGTGTCTCTGCGTGGGTGACCATTGCCTCTGCGTGGGGTGACCAGTGTCTCTGCGTGGGTGACCATTGCCTCTGCGTGGGGTGACCATTGTCTCTGCGTGGGTGACCAGTGTCTCTGCGTGGGTGACCAGTGTCTCTGCGTGGGTGACCATTGTCTCTGCGTGGGTGACCATTGCCTCTGCGTGGGGTGACCATTGTCTCTGCGTGGGGTGACCAGTGTCTCTGCGTGGGTGACCAGTGTCTCTGCGTGGGTGACCATTGTCTCTGCGTGGGTGACCAGTGTCTCTGCGTGGGTGACCAGTGTCTCTGCGTGGGTGACCATTGTCTCTGCGTGGGTGACCATTGTCTCTGCGTGGGTGACCAGTGTCTCTGCGTGGGTGACCAGTGTCTCTGCGTGGGGTGACCAGTGTCTCTGCGTGGGTGACCATTGTCTCTGCGTGGGTGACCAGTGTCTCTGCGTGGGTGACCATTGTCTCTGCGTGGGGTGACCATTGTCTCTGCGTGGGTGACCATTGCCTCTGCGTGGGTGACCATTGTCTCTGCGTGGGGTGACCATTGTCTCTGCGTGGGTGACCAGTGTCTCTGCGTGGGGTGACCATTGTCTCTGCGTGGGTGACCAGTGTCTCTGCGTGGGGTGACCATTGTCTCTGCGTGGGTGACCAGTGTCTCTGCGTGGGTGACCAGTGTCTCTGCGTGGGGTGACCATTGCCTCTGCGTGGGTGACCATTGTCTCTGCGTGGGTGACCAGTGTCTCTGCGTTGGTAACCAGTGTCTCTGCGTGGGTGACCAGTGTCTCTGCGTGGGTGACCATTGTCTCTGCGTGGGTGACCATTGTCTCTGCGTGGGTGACCAGTGTCTCTGCGTGGGTGACCATTGTCTCTGCGTGGGGTGACCATTGTCTCTGCGTGGGGTGACCAGTGTCTCTGCGTGGGTGACCATTGTCTCTGCGTGGGTGACCAGTGTCTCTGCGTGGGGTGACCATTGTCTCTGCGTGGGTGACCAGTGTCTCTGCGTGGGGTGACCATTGTCTCTGCGTGGGGTGACCATTGTCTCTGCGTGGGTGACCATTGTCTCTGCGTGGGTGACCATTGTCTCTGCGTGGGGTGACCATTGTCTCTGCGTGGGGTGACCAGTGTCTCTGCGTGGGTGACCAGTGTCTCTGCGTGGGTGACCATTGTCTCTGCGTGGGTGACCATTGTCTCTGCGTGGGTGACCATTGTCTCTGCGTGGGTGACCAGTGTCTCTGCGTGGGTGACCATTGTCTCTGCGTGGGTGACCATTGTCTCTGCGTGGTTGTGCGCTGTGCAGGAGGGCATCAAGGGCCTGGAGAAGGAGGTGTCGTGCCTGCAGCGCGAGAAGGAGGAGCTCACCAGCGCCCTGCAGGCCGCCATGAAGGACACGGCGCACGCAAAGTAACACACACGCAGGCATGCACACACACAGGCATGCACACACACAGGCATGCACACACACAGGCACACGCACACACACACACAGGCACACACACACACAGGCATGCACACACACAGGCACACGCACACACACAAACACAGGCACGCACACACACAGGCATGCACACACACAGGCACACGCACACACACACACAGGCACGCACACACACAGGCGCGCACACAGGCACACGCACACACACACACAGGCACGCACACAGGCACACGCACACAGGCACACGCACACACACACACAGGCACACGCACACACACACACAGGCACGCACACAGGCACACGCACACACACACACAGGCACACACACACAGGCACACACACGCAGGCACACGCAGACACACACAGACACACACACAGGCACACACACACAGGCACACACGCAGGCACGCACACGCAGGCACACACACACACAGGCACACGCACACACAGGCACGCACACACATACGCAGGAAACACGCAGGCACGCACACAGGCACACGCACACACACACGCAGGCACACACACACACATACGCAGGCACACGCAGACACGCACACAGGCACACGCACACACAGGCACACACACACACAGGCACACACACACACACAGGCACACAGGCTGTGGTTGACTGTTACTGGTTCGCTGTGGTTGACTGGCTGTGGTTGACTGTTACTGGTTCACTGTGGTTGACTGTTACTGGTTCACTGTGGTTGACTGTGGTTGACTGTTACTGGTTGACTGTGGTTGACTGTTACTGGTTCACTGTGGTTGACTGTGGTTGACTGTTACTGGTTCACTTTGGTTGACTGGCTGTGGTTGACTGTTACTGGTTCACTGTGGTTGACTGACTGTGGTTGACTGTTACTGGTTCACTGTGGTTGACTGTTACTGGTTCACTGTGGTTGACTGGCTGTGGTTGACTGTTACTGGTTCACTGTGGTTGACTGACTGTGGTTGACTGTTACTGGTTCACTGTGGTTGACTGGTTGTGGTTGACTGTTACTGGTCCACTGAGGTTGACTGGCTGTGGTTGACTGTTACTGGTTCACTGTGGTTGACTGGCTGTGGTTGACTGTTACTGGTTCACTGTGGTTGACTGTTACTGGTTCACTGTGGTTGACTGTTACTGGTTCGCTGTGGTTGACTGGCTGTGGTTGACTGTTACTGGTTCACTGTGGTTGACTGTTACTGGTTCACTGTGGTTGACTGTTACTGGTTCACTGTGGTTGACTGGCTGTGGTTGACTGTTACTGGTTCACTGTGGTTGACTGACTGTGGTTGACTGTTACTGGTTCACTGTGGTTGACTGTTACTGGTTCACTGTGGTTGACTGTTACTGGTTCACTGTGGTTGACTGGCTGTGGTTGACTGTTACTGGTTCACTGTGGTTGACTGACTGTGGTTGACTGTTACTGGTTCACTGTGGTTGACTGGCTGTGGTTGACTGTTACTGGTTCACTGTGGTTGACTGACTGTGGTTGACTGTTACTGGTTCACTGTGGTTGACTGACTGTGGTTGACTGTTACTGGTTCACTGTGGTTGACTGTTACTGGTTCACTGTGGTTGACTGGCTGTGGTTGACTGTTACTGGTTCACTGTGGTTGACTGGCTGTGGTTGACTGTTACTGGTTGACTGATGGGCAACCTCAGGAACAAGATCCCTGTGGTTGACCTTGTGGTTGACTGTGGTTGACTGGCTGTGGTTGACTGACGCTGTAATTGACTGGTTCACTGTGACTGTGGTTGACTGTGGTTGACTGATGCTGCGGTTGACTGTGGTTGACTGTGGCTGACTGTGGCTGTGGTTGACTGACTGTGACCGACTCTGGTTGACTGTGGTTGACTGTGGTAGACCATGGCTACGGTTGACTGACGCTGTGGTTGACTTTGACTGACTGGTTGACTGTGACTGTGACCGACTGCGGTTGACTGTGGTTGACTTTGGCTGTAGTTGACTGGTTCACTGTGACCGACTGCGGTTGAGTGGTTGACCGTGGCTGTGGTTGACTGACGCTGTGGCTGACTTTGATTGTGACTGTGGTTGACTGACTGTGACCGACTGTGGTTGACTGTGGTTGACTGTGACTGTGACTGACTGCGGTTGACTGTGGTTGACTTTGGCTGTAGTTGACTGGTTCACTGTGACTGTGACCGACTGCGGTTGAGTGGTTGACCGTGGCTGTGGTTGACTGACGCTGTGGTTAACGGTG
The DNA here is from genome assembly GCF_048934315.1 of Petromyzon marinus. Lineage (NCBI taxonomy): Eukaryota > Metazoa > Chordata > Hyperoartia > Petromyzontiformes > Petromyzontidae > Petromyzon > Petromyzon marinus. The sequence continues at coordinate 1,311,417 of NC_133742.1, read as the reverse complement.
ACTGTGACCGACTGTGGTTGACTGTGGTTGACTGTGGTAGACCGTGGCTATGGTTGACTGACGCTGTGGTTGATTTTGACTGTGACTGTGGTTGACTGCGGTTGACTGTGGTTGACCGTTGCTATGGTTAACTGTGTTTGTGGTTGACTGTGCTGGGCTGTGTTTGTGGTTGACTGTGACTGTGACCGACTCTGCGGTTGACTGTGGCTGTGGTTGACTGTGGCTGTGGTTGACTGTGACTGTGACCGACTCTGCGGTTGACTGTGGCTGTGGTTGACTGTGACCGACTGCGGTTGACTGACTGTGGTTGACTGTGGCTGTGGTTGCCTGTGACTGTGACCGACTCTGCGGTTGACTGTGGCTGTGGTTGACTGACGCTGTGGTTGACTGTGACCGACTGCGGTTGACTGTGACTGTGGTTGACTGTGACTGTGACCGACTGTGGTTGACTGATGCTGTGGTTGACTGTGACCGACTGCGGTTGACTGCGGTTGACCGTGGCTGTGGTTGCCTGTGACTGTGACCTTCTCTGCGGTTGACCGTGGCTGTGGTTGACTGACGCTGTGGTTGACTGTGACTGTGTCCGACTCTGCGGTTGACTGTGGCTGTGGTTGATTGTGACTGTGTCCGACTCTGCGGTTGACTGTGGCTGTGGTTGCCTGTGACTGTGACCGACTCTGCGGTTGACTGACGCTGTGGTTGCCTGTGACTGTGACCGACTTTGCGGTTGACCGTGGCTATGGTTGACTGACGCTGTGGTTGTCTGTGACTGTGACCGACTTTGCGGTTGACCGTGGCTATGGTTGACTGACGCTGTGGTTGTCTGTGACTGTGACCGACTTTGCGGTTGACCGTGGCTATGGTTGACTGACGCTGTGGTTGCCTGTGACTGTGACCGACTCTGCGGTTGACTGTGGCTGCGGTGGACCGTCCAGGCTGAGCGAGCAGCGGCGCAAGCGTCTGCAGGAGCTCGAGGCGCAGATGAACGACCTCAAGAAGAAGATCACGGAGCAGACGCGGCTGCTGCGCCTCAAGGAGAACACAGTCCGCAGTGTCAGCAAGCTGCACTCGGAGATACAGGTGCTGTGCACGCACACACACGCACACAGAGCGGTACACATACACACACACGCACACACACGCACACACACGCACACACAGAGCGGTACACATACACACGCACGCACACACACACACACACAGAGAGGTACACACACATACAGAGAGGTACACACACACACACGCACGCACACACGCACACACACGCACACAGAGCGGTACACATACACACACACGCACACAGAGAGGTACACACACATACAGAGAGGTACACACGCACACACAGAGAGGTACACACACATACAGAGAGGTACACGCACACACACAGAGAGGTACACACACATACAGAGAGGTACACGCACACGCACACACATACAGAGAGGTACACACACATACAGAGAGGTACACGCACACGCACACACACACATACAGAGAGGTACACATACACACACACGCACACGCACACACACGCACACACACGCACACACACAGAGAGGTACACACACATACAGAGAGGTACACACACGCACACACGCACACACACACACATACAGAGAGGTACACACACACACGCACACACACAGAGAGGTACACACACATTCATACAGAGACACACACACATACAGAGATACACATACACACACACGCACGCACACGCACAGAGGTACACACACACACGCACACACACAGAGAGGTACACACACATACAGAGAGATACACACATACAGAGACACACACGTACAGAGATACACACACACGCGCACACACATACAGAGAGATACACATACAGAGATACACAGAGATACACACACACACACGCGCACACACACATACAGAGATATACACATTCAGAGATACACACACAGAGATCCACACACACGCACGCACACACACACATACAGAGAGGTACACACACACGCACACACACATACAGAGAGGTACACATACACACACACGCACACACACGCACACTCACAGAGAGGTACACACACATTCATACAGAGAGACACACACATACAGAGATACACACACGCACACACACGCACACACACGCACACACAGAGAGGTACACACATACAGAGAGGCACACACGCACACACACAGAGAGGTACACACACATTCATACAGAGAGATACACACATACAGAGACACACACATACAGAGATACACATACACACACGCGCACACATACAGAGAGATACACATTCAGAGATACACACACAGAGATACACACACACACGCGCACACACACATACAGAGATATACACATTCAGAGATACACACACAGAGATCCACACGCACGCACACACACACATACAGAGAAGTACACACACATACAGAGAGATGCACATACAGAGATACACATACACGCACACACTACACAGAGAGATACACATTCAGAGATACACATACATACAGAGAGATACACATGCAGAGATACACATACACACACACGCACATACAGGGAGATACACATACAGAGATACACACACAGAGATACACAAAGATAAAGATCCCCCGTATAGCCTTAACAGACTGTTGGGGCAAGTGCTGTTAGCGAGCAGCACCTATGAAGGCCGGAACGGTACACGAGGGGGTGGGTGGCCAGCACCACGCCCGACCGCCTTTGTCTCCCCAGTGGCGATATTTGCACACCACACCAGGTACTCATTTGAGGCTGAGTCGACCTAGGGGAGGCCGGGGACCGGTTCAGATAATCGTCACTGGTGTTGGCCGTGAGCGGGAATTGAACCCGGGTCGCCAGGTTCATAGCGCAGCGTAGCGCTAACCGCTACACTATCGCTCCCCTTACAGAGATACACACACACACACATACAGAGATACACACACACAGATACACACACACAGAGATACACACACATAGATACGGAGAGATATACACACACACATACAGAGGGATACATACATACAGAGAGATACACACACAGACAGAGAGATACACACACAGACAGAGAGATACACACACATACAGAGAGATGCAAAGATACAGATATGCATACAGAGAGATAAGACAAAGATCCCCCGTGTAGCCTTAACAGACTTTTGGGGCAAAGTGCTGTTAGCGAGCACCTATCAAGGCTACCAGCACTGTGGCACACGAGGGGGTGGGTGGCCAACACTTCGCCCGGCCGTCTTTGTCTCCCCAGTGGCGATGTTTACGCACCACACCAGTTACTCAGGCTGAGTCGACCTAGGGGAGGCCCGGGACCGGTTCAGATAATTGTCACTGGTGTTGGCCGTGAGCGGGAATTGAACCCGGGTCGCCAGGTTCATAGCGCAGCGTAGCGCTAACCGCTACACTATCGCTCCCCTTACAGAGATACACACACACACACATACAGAGATACACACACACAGATACACACACACAGAGATACACACACATAGATACGGAGAGATATACACACACACATACAGAGGGATACATACATACAGAGAGATACACACACAGACAGAGAAATACACACACAGACAGAGAGATACACACACATACAGAGAGATACAAAGATACAGATATGCATACAGAGAGATACACACACATACAGATACAGAGAGATGCAGGTGTTACAAAGACAAAGATCCCCCGTGTAGCCTTAACCGACTTTTGGGGCAAAGTGCTGTTAGCGAGCACCTATCAAGGCTACCTACCGGCACTGTGGCACACGAGGGGGTGGGTGGCCAACACCTCGCCCGGCCGTCTTTGTCTCCCCAACTCGGGGTCGCCGGGTTTGTTAGCGCTAACCGCTCCCCGCTAGACGTGCACACGCGAAGGTAAGTTGGTGCCTCTGATACAACGACTGTGGAGAGGGAGAGAGAGAGAGAGAGCGAGCGACAGACTCGGGGGCCGAGCGTCACCCCAAAGGTTTTATCTCCCGCTTCAACCCCCCCAACCCCCGTCTCCCAGGCGATGAAGTCTCAGCGCGTGCAGCTGATGAGGCAGATGAAGGAGGACGCGGAGAAGTTTCGCCTGTGGAAGGCGCAGAAGGACAAGGAGGTGCTGCAGCTCAAGGAGAAGGTGGGGGGGAGAGAGAGAGAGAGAGGGGGCACGCGTGTGAGTCGGAGAGAGAGGGTGTGCGTGAGAGAGCGTGAGTGTGTGTGAGTGAGTGTGAGTGAGTTTGAGGGAGTGTGAGTGAGTGAGTGAGTGACGGAGAGTGAGTGAGTGAGTGAGAGAGAGTTAGTGACAGAGAGAGAGAGTGAGTGACAGAGAGAGAGTGAGTGACAGAGAGAGAGTGAGTGACAGAGAGAGAGTGAGTGACAGAGAGAGAGTGAGTGACAGAGAGAGAGTGAGAGTGAGTGAGTGAATGACAGAGAGTGAGTGAGTGACAGAGAGTGAATGAGTGACAGAGAGTGAGTGAGTGAATGGCAGAGTGAGTGAATGGCAGAGTAAGTGAATGGCAGAGTGAGTGAATGGCAGAGTGAGTGAATGGCAGAGTGAGTGAATGGCAGAGTGAGTGAGTGACAGAGAGAGTGAGTGACAGAGAGAGTGAGTGACAGAGAGAGTGAGTGACAGAGAGAGAGTGAGTGACAGAGAGTGAGTGACTGAGTGACAGAGAGTGGGTGAGTGAGTGATAGAGAGTGAGTGACAGAGAGTGAGTGAGAGTGAGTGAGTGAGTGACAGAGAGTGAATGACAGAGAGTGAGTGAGTGAGTGACTGAGTGAGTGAATGACAGAGTGAGTGAATGACAGAGTGAGTGAGTGAGTGACAGAGAGTGAGTGACAGAGTGGGTGAGTGAGTGATAGAGAGTGAGTGACAGAGAGTGAGAGTGAGTGAGTGAATGACAGAGAGTGAGTGACAGAGAGTGAATGACAGAGAGTGAGTGAGTGACAGAGAGTGAGTGACTGAGTGACAGAGAGTGGGTGAGTGAGTGACAGAGTGAGTGAGTGACAGAGTGAGTGAGTGACAGAGAGAGAGTGAGTGAGTGAGTGACAGAGAGTGAGTGACTGAGTGACAGAGAGAGAGTGAGTGAATGACAGAGAGAGAGTGAGTGACAGAGAGAGAGTGAGTGACTGAGTGAGTGAGTGACAGAGTGAGTGAGTGAGTGACCAATAGAGAGTGAGTTAGTGACAAATCGAGAGTGAGTAAGTGACAGAGAGAGAGTGATAGAGAGAGAGAGTGAGTGAGATCGAGAGAGAGTCAATGTGCGTGTATGTATGTAAGAATAGCTCCACTTGCTACGTGGTGTAGCGTTGTGTAGGAAACATCACCTCTGGATGAACGTTGCGTGCATGCGAGTGAGCGAGCAAGTGTCTGTGTGAGTGTGTGAACGAATATATGTGTGTCAGCGTTGCCTGTGTGCATTTGAGCAAGTGAGTGTGTGAGCGTCTGTGTATGTAAGCCAGTTATGTGGGTGAGTGTTGCTTGCATGCGAGTGGGCGAGTGCCTGTAATGTGATCGTTGCATGGTTTTGAGTGTGTGTGAGCGAGTGCCCGTCTGTGCGAGTGAACGAGTGTGTGTGAGCGAGCGTGTGTCTTCGTGGGGAGCCGGTGGTGTAGTGGTTAGCGCTACGCTGCGCTATGAACCCGGCGACCCGGGTTCGATTCCCGCTCACGGCCAACACCGGTGACGATTATCCGAACCGGTCCCAGGCCACCCATAGGTCGACTCAGCCTCAAATGAGTACCTGGTGCGGTGTGTAAACATCGCCACTAGGGAGACAAAGGCGGTCGGGCGTGGTGCTGGCCACCCACCCCCTCGTGTACCGTTCCGGCCTTTATAGGTGCTCGCTAACAGCACTTGCCCCTACAGTCTGTTCGGGCTATATGGGGGATCTTTGTCGTTTGTCTTCTGTGTGTGTGTGGTGCATCGGCCGGTCATCTCAGTGACCCATGGCACCTGGGTCTGCCCCGTGACCTGCTGCTAGGGGGGGCATTCGACACTTCACGTGGCCTCAGCGTGCACATGGCCTGGCACAAGCGCCGTGGTGACGTCACCACCACTTAGTGGCGAATGGCGGTTGTTGTTGTTGGTGTGTTGTGTGTGTGTGAGCGAGCGAGTGTTTATGCATCCATCATTGAGCGTGAAGGCCGTGGTTTGGGAAGGCCGGACCCCCAGACCCCTGTGCTTGCAGTTGGTCACCTGTCCCTTCCCCGTGTCTCCCCGTGTGTCTCCCCGCGTCTCCCCGAGTCTCACCGAGTCTCACCGAGTCTCACCGAGTCTCCCCGCGTCTCCCCGCGTCTCCCCGCGTCTCCCCGTGTGTCTCCCCGTGTCTCCCCGTGTCTCCCCGTGTGTCTCCCCGCGTGTCTCCCCGCGTGTCTCCCCGCGTGTCTCCCCGTGTGTCTCCCCGTGTCTCCCCGTGTCTCCCCGTGTCTCACCGTGTGTCTCCCCGTGTGTTTCCCCGTGTCTCTCCCTGTCTCCCCGTGTGTCTCCCCGCGTGTCTCCCCGTGTGTCTCCCTGTCTCCCCGCGTGACTCCCCGTGTCTCCCCGTGTCTCCCCGTGTCTCTCCCTGTCTCCCCGTGTGTCTCCCCGTGTCTCTCCCTGTCTCCCCGTGTCTCTCCCTGTCTCCCCGCGTGTCTCCCCGTGTCTCCCCGTGTGTCTCTCCCTGTCTCCCCGTGTCTCACCGTGTCTCCCCGTGTGTCTCACCGTGTCTCACCGCGTCTCCCCGCGTCTCCCCGTGTCTCACCGTGTCTCCCCGTGTGTCTCCCCGTGTGTCTCTCCCTGTCTCCCCGTGTCTCCCCGTGTCTCTCCCTGTCTCCCCGTGTGTCTCCCCGTATGTCTCCCTGTGTCTCCCCGTGTCTCCCGGCGTGTCTCCCCGCGTGTCTCCCCGTGTCTCCCCGTGTCTCCCCGCGTGTCTCCAGGATCGCAAGCGTCAGTACGAGCTCGTCAAGCTGGAGAGAGACTTCCAGAAGCAAGCGGCCGTGCTGCGCCGCAAGACCGAGGAGGTGAGTCCACCTCATCACCAAGTCCACCTCATCACCAAGTCCACCTCATCACCAAGTCCACCTCATCACCAAGTCCACCTCATCACCAACCAAGTCTACCTCATCACCAACCAAGTCCACCTCATCACCAACCAAGTCCACCTCATCACCAACCAAGTCCACCTCATCACCAACCAAGTCCACCTCATCACCAAGTCCACCTCATCACCAAGTCCACCTCATCACCAAGTCCACCTCATCGCCAACCAAGTCCACCTCATCACCAACCAAGTCCACCTCATCGCCAACCAAGTCCACCTCATCACCAACCAAGTCCACCTCATCACCAAGTCCACCTCATCACCAAGTCCACCTCATCACCAACCAAGTCCACCTCATCACCAACCAAGTCCACCTCATCACCCACCAAGTCCACCTCATCACCCACCAAGTCCACCTCATCACCAACCAAGTCCACCTCATCACCAACCAAGTCCACCTCATCACCAACCAAGTCCACCTCATCACCAACCAAGTCCACCTCATCACCAACCAAGTCCACCTCATCACCAACCAAGTCCACCTCATCACCAAGTCCACCTCATCACCAAGTCCACCTCATCGCCAACCAAGTCCACCTCATCGCCAACCAAGTCCACCTCATCGCCAACCAAGTCCACCTCATCGCCAACCAAGTCCACCTCATCGCCAACCAAGTCCACCTCATCACCAACCAAGTCCACCTCATCACCAACCAAGTCCACCTCATCACCAAGTCCACCTCATCACCAACCAAGTCCACCTCATCACCAACCAAGTCCACCTCATCACCAAGTCCACCTCATCACCAAGTCCACCTCATCACCAAGTCCACCTCATCACCAACCAAGTCCACCTCATCACCAACCAAGTCCACCTCATCACCAACCAAGTCCACCTCATCACCAAGTCCACCTCATCACCAAGTCCACCTCATCACCAAGTCCACCTCATCACCAACCAAGTCCACCTCATCACCAACCAAGTCCACCTCATCACCAAGTCCACCTCATCACCAACCAAGTCCACCTCATCACCAACCAAGTCCACCTCATCACCAACCAAGTCCACCTCATCACCAAGTCCACCTCATCACCAACCAAGTCCACCTCATCACCAACCAAGTCCACCTCATCACCAACCAAGTCCACCTCATCACCAACCAAGTCCACCTCATCACCAAGTCCACCTCATCACCAAGTCCACCTCATCACCAAGTCCACCTCATCACCAACCAAGTCCACCTCATCACCAAGTCCACCTCATCACCAACCAAGTCCACCTCATCACCAACCAAGTCCACCTCATCACCAACCAAGTCCACCTCATCACCAACCAAGTCCACCTCATCATCAACCAAGTCCACCTCATCACCAACCAAGTCCACCTCATCGCCAACCAAGTCCACCTCATCACCAACCAAGTCCACCTCATCACCAAGTCCACCTCATCACCAAGTCCACCTCATCACCAACCAAGTCCACCTCATCACCAAGTCCACCTCGTCGTCCCCCCACCTCCTCACTCCCTGCACCTCGTGTCTGTGCCTCTCCGTCTCTCCGTCTGTCCTCCTGTCCCCTTGTCTCCATTGCGTCTCTCCCCCGTGTCTCCCCCCGTGTCTCCCCCCCGTGTCTCCCCCCGTGTCTCCCCCCGTGTCTCCCCCCGTGTCTCCCCCTCGTGTCTCCCACCCCCCGTGTCTCCCCCCGTGTCTCCCCCCGTGTCTCCCCACGTGTCTCCCCCCGTGTCTCCCCCCCGTGTCTCCCCCACGTCTCCCACCCCACGTGTCTCCCCCCCGTGTCTCCCCCCGTGTCTCCCCCCGTGTCTCCCCCCGTGTCTCCCCCCCGTGTCTCCCCCCGTGTCTCCCCCTGTGTCTCCCCCACGTCTCCCACCCCACGTGTCTCCCCCGTGTCTCCCCCGTGTCTCCCCCACGTGTCTCCCCCACGTCTCCCACCCCCCACGTCTCCCACCCCCCATGTCTCCCCCCCGTGTCTCCCCCACGTCTCCCACCCCCCGTGTCTCCCCCCCGTGTCTCCCAACCCCCCCCCCCCGTGTCTCCCCCTGTGTCTCCCCCACGTCTCCCACCCCCCATGTCTCCCCCCCGTGTCTCCCCCACGTCTCCCACCCCCCGTGTCTCCCCCCCGTATCTCCCCCCCGTGTCTCCCCCCCGTGTCTCCCCCCGTGTCTCCCCACCCCCGTGTCTCCCCCCGTGTCTCCCCCACGTCTCCCTCCCCCCCCCCGTGTCTCCCCCCGTGTCTCCCCCCGTGTCTCCCCCCGTGTTCTCCCCCCCCGTGTCTCCCCCACGTCTCCCACCCCCCGTGTCTCCCACCCCCCGTGTCACCCCCCGTGTCTCCCCCCCGTGTCTCCCCCCGTGTCTCCCCCCGTGTCTCCCCAGGCTGGCGCTGCGAACCGGCGTCTGCGCGACGCTCTCACGCGGCAGAAGGAGGTGGCGGAGAAGAGGAAGGAGACGCAGAGCAGAGGCACGGAGACCCTCGCCACGCGCGTCAAGGTGTGTCACCACCCTCGCCACCACCCTCAGCGTCACCACCCTCGCCGTCACCCTCACCACCACCCTCGTCACCACCCTCGCCACCACCCTCGCCACCACCCTCACCAACATCGTCACCACCACCCTCGCCACCACCCTCGCCACCACCCTCACCAACATCGTCACCACCACCCTCGTCGTCACCCTCGCCACCACCCTCGCCACCACCCTCGCCACCACCCTCACCGTCACCACACCTCGCCACCACCCTCACCGCCACCACCCTCGCCACCACCCCTCGCCACCACCCTCACCACCACCCTCACCACCACCCTCACCAACATCGTCACCACCCTCGCCACCACCCTCACCACCACCCTCACCACCACCCTCACCACCACCCTCACCAACATCGTCACCACCCTCACCTTCACGCTCACCCTCACCGCACGCTCACCACCGTCGCCACCCTCACCGTCACCACCCTCACGCTCACCCTCACGGCCCGCTCACCACTGTCACTACCCTACCCTCACTGTCACCACCCTCACCATCACCACCCTCACCGTCACCACCCTTGCCGTCACCACTCTCACTACCCTCACCCTCGCCGTCACCACCCTCACTGTCACCACCTTCACGCTCACCCTCACCGCACGCTCACCACTCTCACTATCCTCACCGTCACCACCCTCACCGTCACCACGTTCACGCTCACCCTCACCGCACGCTCACCACTGTCACTACCCTCACCGTCACCACCCTCACCGCACACTCACCACTCTCACTATCCTCACCGTCATCACACTCACTGTCACCACCCTCACCGCACGCTCACCGCCCTCACTACCCTCACCGCACGCTCACCATTCTCGCCACCCTCACCGTCACCACCCTCACCGTCACCACGTTCACGCTCACCTCACCGCACGCTCACCACTCTCGCTACCCTCACCCTCGCCGTCACCACCCTCACCATCACCACCCTCACCGTCACCACCCTCACGCTCACCCTCACAGCACGCTCACCACTGTCACTACCCTCACTGTCACCACCTCACCATCACCACCCTCACCGTCACCACGTTCACGCTCACCCTCACCGCACGCTCACCACTCTCACTACCCTCACTGTCACCACCCTCACCATCACCACCCTCACCGTCACCACCCTCACGCTCACCCTCACCGCACGCTCACCACTCTCACTACCCTCACTGTCACCACCCTCACCATCACCACCCTCACCGTCACCACCCTCACGCTCACCCTCACCGCACGCTCACCACTCTCACTACCCTCACTGTCACCACCCTCACCATCACCACCCTCACCGTCACCACGTTCACGCTCACCCTCACAGCACGCTCACTACTCTCACTATCCTCACCGTCATCACACTCACTGTCACCACCCTCACCGTCACCACACTCACCCTCACCGCACGCCCACCCTCACCGCACGCTCACCACTCTCGCTACACTCACCGCACGCTCACCACTCTCACTACCCTCACCGTCACCACCCTCACCGCACGCTCACCACTCTCATTACCCTCACCGTCACCACCCTCACCGCACGCTCACCACTGTCACTATCCTCACCGTCATCACACTCACGCTCACCCTCACCGCACGCTCACCACTGTCACCACCCTCACCGTCACCACACTCACTCTCACCCTCACAGCACGCTCACCCTCACCGCACGCCTCACCACTCTCGCTACCCTCACGGCACGCTCACCACTGTCTCTACCCTCACCGTCACCACCCTCACCGTCACCACTGTCACTACCCTCACCCTCGCCGTCACCACCCTCACTGTCACCACCTTCACGCTCACCCTCACCGCACGCTCACCACTCTCACTATCCTCACCGCACGCTCACCACTCTCACTACCCTCACCGTCACCACCCTCACCGCACGCTCACCACTGTCACCACCCTCACTGTCACCACCCTCACTGTCACCACCCTCACCGTCACCACGTTCACGCTCACCCTCACAGCACGCTCACCACTGTCTCTACCTTCACCGTCACCACTGTCACTACCCTCACCCTCGCTGTCACCACCCTCACTGTCACCACCTTCACGCTCACCCTCACCGCACGCTCACCACTGTCACTACCCTCACCGTCACCACGCTCACCGCACGCTCACCACTCTCACTATCCTCACCGCACGCTCACCACTCTCACTATCCTCACCGCACGCTCACCACTCTCACTATCCTCACCGCACGCTCACCACTCTCACTATCCTCACCGCACGCTCACCACTCTCACTATCCTCACCGCACGCTCACCACTCTCACTATCCTCACCGTCATCACCTTCATGCTCACCCTCAACCGCACGCTCACCACTCTCACTATCCTCACCGTTATCACCTTCACGCTCACCCTCACCGCACGCTCACCACTCTTGCCACCCTCACCGCCCTCGCCCCCTGCGTCGCGACACGACGGGTGGGGAGTGAGACGGCGCCTCCCTCCCTGCCTCCCTCCCTGCCTCCTCCCTGCCTGCCTCCTTCCCTGCCTGCCTCCCTCCCTGCCTCCCTCCCTCCCTGCCTCCCTGCCTCCCTCCCTGCCTCCCTCCCTGCCTCCCTCCCTGCCTCCCTCCCTGCCTCCCTCCCTCCCTCCCTGCCTCCCTGCCTGCCTCCCTCCCTGCCTCCCTCCCTGCCTCCCTCCCTCCCTGCCTGCCTCCCTCCCTGCCTCCCTCCCTGCCTCCCTGCCTCCCTGCCTCCCTCCCTCCCTGCCTCCCTCCCTCCCTGCCTCCCTCCCTCCCTGCCTCCCTGCCTCCCTGCCTGCCTGCCTGCGATCAGACGTGGCTGTCCCACGAGCTGGAGGTGCTGTGAGCAGCGAGGACGCCCGTCGCCACCTCTCCGACCTGCTGGAGGACCGCGCCGTCCTCGCCAGCGAGCTGGCGAGCCTGCGGCAGCAGCAGGAAGAGTCGCGGGCACCCTCACAGCAGCAGCCACCCGTCAAGATACGGGTACTTGGGGGGGGGGGGTCACGTGGGGGTCACGTGGGGGGTGGTGCTTGGGGGGGGGTCACGTGGGGGTCACGTGGTGGGTGGTGCTTGGGGGGGTCACGTGGGGGGTGGTGCTTGGGGGAGGGGGTCACGTGGGGAGTGGTGCTTGGGGGGGTCACGTGGGGAGTGGTGCTTGGGGGGGGGGGGTCACGTGGGGGGGGGGGGTCACGTGGGGAGTGGTGCTTGGGGGGTGTCACGTGGGGAGTGGTGCTTGGGGGGGGTCACGTGGGGAGTGGTGCTTGGGGGGGGTCACGTGGGGAGTGGTGCTTGGGGGGGGGGTCACGTGGTGGGGGGTGTCACGTGGGGAGGGGTACGTGTAGGGTCTCGCTACGAAGCCGAGTTCGATTCCCGCTCGTGGCCACCGCCGGTGACGACTATCTGAATCGGTCCGAGGGCCTCCCCTCCCCCCTCCCCTCCCCCCTCCCCCCTCCCCCCTCCCCCACCCCCCGCTGGGTCGACTCGGCCTCGAGTGAGTACCTGGTGCGACGTGTGGTAAAAAAAACATCGCCACCGGGGGAGACAAAGGCGGTCGGGCGTGTTGCTACCGGCGCCGAGCCTCCCACTCGGTAGCCTTCACTGCTGCTGCTGCTGCTGCTGCTCGCTAGCTGCAGCACTTGCTCCAGCAGTCCGTGAAGAGCTGCGCGGCGCGGCGCCTTTGTCTTTGTTGTCAGCGCCGCACCCTGTTGCTGTCCGAGCTGGAGGAGGCCCTGGGGCCCTCGGAGGAGCTGAACCAGCAAATCGTCAGCCTGGAGACGGAGATTGGACTACGGTGAGCGAGCGAGCGGTAGCGGTGACGGTGACGGTGCGGTGATGGCAGTGGTGGCGAAGTGGTGGAGGCGGTGAGGTTCGTGGAGGTGCGTGAAGGGTTGTCGTGGTGACGTTGTGGTGGTGGTGCTGGTGGTGGTGGTGGTGAGGGCAGCG